>NW_017195888.1:0-8730 GCF_001704415.2 Capra hircus
TGCCCATGCGATGCCAGCTAAGAGCATTGTGGCGGCATGTCGGTGCCGGAAAACCTGAGGATTCCTCTCCAGTGCTGACATGGATCTTGGGTACTTCTGGAGTCTCCCCAGGGGAGTCAGTCCTCGTCTCGAGTGGGATGCACGTGCGCTTTCCTCCGAGCTGTAGCAGCAGTGTCACGCTTCCCTTCGCGTGGATCAACGCATCAGGAGCTTTCCCACGAGGCATTCCCAAGAGGCTTTCCCACAGGGCTGTCCCACGTGCCACCGTGGTGTGAGTCGATCCTCGGCTTGAAAGTTGAGGCAGTGCAGGGAAACAGGTTTCCCTGGAATGGACTGAGACATCTGGGGACTCTGGGAATGGTGGCACGACCCTGGAGTTCCTCTCGCCTTTCCTGTAGAGAGTGCCTCCTCTTGAGATGGGACGGAACGCCGGGAATTCTTTCCCGACCACTCAGGGAAAAGATCCCTCCTCTCGAGCTAGCAGGCGGAAACCGGCTCCTCTGGAGGTGGCGGGACTCTCGTGCTTCCTCTCGAGTGGAGACGGGTATGTCGGGGAACTTCTTGAGTTGCAGCAAGGGTGTGAAGAACCCTTTGGAAGTTCCAGAGGTTAGGTGAATATCCTGGAGACGCCTCAGCGGAAATGGGCCTCATCTCGCCTGGAGGGGAGAACCTCCTGATTTTCTCGAGTTGCGGCAGGTGCTCTCGACTTACGACGGGACCTCAGGGACCCGCTCTGGTGGCCTCAGGAAAGGCCAGTCCCCATGCGAGTTGCTCTCGGGGCCTCTCGGATTCCTCTCCCGTTAATGCGGGGCTAAGACCTTGTGTGGTGTCAGTGCCGGAACCTGACGATTCTCTCCAGTGCTGACATGGATCTTGGGTACTTCTGGAGTCTCCCAAGGGGAGTCAGTCCTCGTCTCGAGTAGGGGCATGCACGCTGCGCTTCCTTCGAGCTGTAGCAGCAGAGTCACGCTTCCCTTCGCGTGGATCAAGTCATCAGGGGCTTTTCCTCGAGGCCTTTCCCACGACGCTTTCGAGGCTTTCCACAGGGCTGTCCCACGTGCCACCGTTGTGTGAGTCGATCCTCGGCTTGAAAGTCGAGCAGCAGGCAAAACAGGTTTCCCTGGAATGGACTGAGACATCTGGGGGACTCTGGGAATGGTGCACGACCCTGGAGTTCTCTCGCCTTTCCTGTGGAGAGCGCCTCCTCTTGAGATGCGACCGGAACGCCGGGAATTCTTTCCCGACACGCAGGAAAGGATCCCTCCTCTCGAGCTAGGAGGCGGAAACGGGCTCCTCTGGATGTGGGTGGGGACTCTCGTGCTTCCTCTCGGGTGGAGACGGTATGTCAGGGAACTTCTTGAGTTGCAGCAAGGTGTGAAGGACCCTTTGGAAGTTCCAGAGGTTAGGTGATTAGCCTCGAGACACCTCAGCGGAAATGGGCCTCATCTCGCCTGGTGGGAGAACCTCCTGGATTTCTCGAGTTGCGGCAGGTGCTCTCGACTTACGACGGGGACCTCAGCGGGCACCGACTCCACACAAGGTCTTAAGCATCGGCATCGGCAGGAGAGGAATCCCGAGAGGCCCCTAGCAACCGCATGGACTGTTTCCTGAGGCCACCAGAGCGGGTCCCTGAGGTCCCGTCGTAAGTCGAGAGCACCTGCCGCAACTCGAGAAAATCCAGAGGTTCTACCCACCAGCGAGATGAGGCCCATTTCCGCTGAGGTGTCTCGAGGCTAATCACACCTAACCTCTGGAAATTCCAAAGGGTCCTTCAACCTTGCTGCAACTCAAGAAGATCCCTGACATACCAGTCTCCACCCGAGAGGAAGCACGAGAGTCCCACCCACATGAGAGCGCCTCCTACCTCGAGAGAGGGATCCTTTCCCTGCGTGGCCGAAGATTCCCGGTTCCGTCGCATCTCAACGAGGAGGCCGCTCTCCACAGAAAGCGCGAGAGGAACTCCAGGTCGTGCCACCATTCCCAGAGTCCCCCAGATGTATCAGTCCATTCCAGGGAAACCTGTTTTGCCCGTGTACTGCCTCGACTTTCAAGCCGAGGATCCAGCTCACACCAACGGTGGCACGTGGGACAGCCCTGTGTGAAAGCCTCGGTGGGAAAGCGTCGTGGGAAAGCCTCGAGGGAAAAGCCCCTGATGACTTGATCCACGCGAAGGGAAGCGTGACTCTGCTGCTCCAGCTCGGAAGGAAAGCGCACGTGCATGCCCCTACTCGAGACGAGGACTGACTCCCCTTGGGAGACTCCAGAAGTACACCAAGATCCATGTCATCACTGGAGAGGAATCCTCAGGTTCCGGCCACTGACACCACACAAGGTCTTAGGCCCCAGCATTAACGGGAGAGGAATCCCGAGAGGCCCCAGAGCAAACTCGCATGGGACTGGCCTTTCCTGAGGCCACCAGAGCGGGTCCCTGAAGTCCCCGTCGTAAGTCGAGAGCACCTGCCGCAACTCGAGAAAATGCAGGAGGTTCTCCCCTCCAGGCGAGATGAGGCCCATTTCCGCTGAGGCGTCTCCAGGATATTCACCTAACCTCTGGAACTTCCAAAGGGTCCTTCACACCCTTGACTGCAACTCAAGAAGTTCCCCGACATACCCGTCTTCACTGGAGAGGAAGCACGAGAGTCCCGCCCACATCCAGAGGAGCCAGGTTTCCGCCTGCTAGCTCGAGAGGTGGGATTCTTTCCCTGAGTGGTCGGGGAAAGAATTCCCGGCGTTCCCGTCCCATCTCAAGAGGAGGCACTCTCTACAAGAAAGGCCGAGAGGAACTCCAGGGTCGTGCCACCATTCCCAGAGTCCCCCAGATGTCTCAGTCCATTCCAGGGAAACCTGATTTCCCTGCACTGCCCTCAACTTTCAAGCCGAGGATCGACTCACACCACGGTGGCACGTGGGACAGCCCTGTGGGAAAGCCTCTTGGGAATGCCTCGTGGGAAAGCTCCTGATCCGTTGATCCACGCGAAGGGAAGCGTGACACTGCTGCTACAGTTCGGGAGGAAAGCGCACGTGGCATGTCACCACTCGAGACGAGGACTGGCACCCCTGGGAGACTCCAGAAGTACCTCAAGATTCATGTCAGCACTGGAGAGGAATCGTCAGGTTCCAGCACCGACTCCACACAAGGTCTTAGGCCCCCGGCATCGACGGGAGAGGAATCTCGAGAGGCCCCCGAGCAACTCTAATGGGGACTGGCCTTTCCTGAGGCCACCAGAGCGGCTCCCTGAGGTCCCTGGCGTAAGTTCAGAGCACCTGCCGCAACTCCGAGAAAATCCAGGAGGTTCTCCCCTCCAGGCCGAGATGAGGCCCATTTCCGCTGAGGCGTCTCCGAGGCTAATCACATCTAACATCTGGAACTTCCAAAGGGTCCTTCAAACCCTTGCTGCAACATAAGAAGTTCCCCCGACATACCCGTCTCCACTCAAGAGGAAGCCACGAAGTCCCACCCACATCGACAGTAGCCCCGTTTCCGCCTCCTACCTCGAGAGGAGGGATCCTTTCCCTGCGCTCGGGAAAGAATTCCCGGCGTTTCCGTCGCATCTCAAGAGGAGACGCTCTCCACAGGAATGGCGAGACGAACTCCAGGGTCGTGCCACGTTCCCAGAGTCCCCCAGATGTCTTAGTCCATTACAGGGAAACCTGTTTTCCCTGCACTTGCGTCCACTTTCAAGACGAGGATTGACTCACACCACGGTGGCACGTGGGACAGCCCTGTGGGAAAGCCTCGTGGGCCTCGTGGGAAAACCTCGAGGGAAAGCCACAGATCCCTCGATCCACGGGAATGGAAGCGCGACACTGCTGCTACAGCTCGAGAGGAGAGCGCAAGTGCATATTCCCACTCGAGACGAGGACTGACTCCCCTGGGGAGACTCCAGAAGTACCCCAAGATCCACGTAAGCACTGGAGAGGAATCCTCAGGTTCCGGCACCCACTCCACACAATATCTTAGGCCCCGGCATCGACGGGAGAGGAATCCCGAGAGGTCCCGAGCAACTCGCATGGGGACTGGCCTTTCCTGAGGCCACCAGAGCGGGTCCCTGAGGTGCCGTCGTAAGTCGAGAGCACCTGCTGAAACTCGAGAAAATCCAGGAGGTTCTCCCCTCCAGGCTAGATGAGGCCCATTTCTGCTGAGGCGTCTCGAGGCTAATCACACCTTACCTCTGGAACTTACAAAGGGTCCTTCACACCCTTGCTGCAACTCAGGAAGTTCCTCGACATACCCGACTCCACTCGAGAGGAAGCACGAGAGTCCGCCCACATCCAGAAGAGCCCCGTTTCCGCCTCCTAGCTCGAGTGGAGGGATCCTTTCCCACCGTGCTCTGAAAAGAATTCCAGGCGTTCCCGTCGCATCTCAAGAGCAGGCGCTCTCCACAGGAAAGGCGAAAGGAACTCCAGGGTCGTGCACCATTCCAGAGTCCCCCAGATGTCTCCGTCCATTCCAGGGAAACCTGTTTTCCCTGCATTGCCTCGACTTTCAAGCCGAGGGTCGACTCACACCACGGTGGCACGTGGGACACAGCCTCGTGGGAAAGCTCGTGGGAAAGCCTCGTGGGAAAGCCTCGAGGGAAAGCCACAGATCCCTTGATCCACGCGAATGGAAGCGCGACACTGCTGCTACAGCTCGGGAGGAAAGCGCACGTGCATGCCCCCACTCGAGACGAGGACTGACTCCCCTGGGGAGACTCCAGAAGTACCCCAAGATCCATGTCAGCACTGGAGAGGAATCCTCAGGTTCCGGCACCGACTCCACACAAGATCTTAGGCCCCCGGCATCGACGGGAGAGGAATCCCGAGAGGCCCCCGAGCAACTCGCATGGGGACTGTCCTTTCCAGAGGCCACCAGAGCGGGTCCCTGAAGTCCCCGTCGTAAGTCGGGAGCACCTGCCTCAACTCGAGAAAATCCAGGGGGTTATCTCCTCCAGTCGAGATGAGGGCCATTTCCGCAGAGGCGTCTCGAGGCTAATCACACCTAAACTCTGGAACTTCCAAGGGTCCTTCACACCCTTGCTGCAACTCAAGAAGTTCCCCGACATACCCGTCTCCACTCGAGACCAAGCACGAGAGTCCCGCCACATCCAGAGGAGCCCCGTTTCCGCCTTCTAGCTCGAGAGGAGGATCCTTTCCCTGCGTGGTCGGGAAAGAATTCCCGGCGTTCCCGTCGCATCTCAAAGAGGAGGCGCTCTCCACAGGAAAGGCGAGAGGAACTCCAGGTCGTGCCACCATTCCCAGAGTCCCCCAGATGTCTCAGTCCATTCCAGGGAAACCTGTTTT
The DNA here is from genome assembly GCF_001704415.2 of Capra hircus. Lineage (NCBI taxonomy): Eukaryota > Metazoa > Chordata > Mammalia > Artiodactyla > Bovidae > Capra > Capra hircus. Next base: position 5,284 of record NW_017195888.1, read on the forward strand.
CCCTGCACTGCCTCGACTTTCAAGCCGAGGATCGACTCACACCACGGTGGCACGTGGACAGCCCTGTGGGAAAGCCTCGTTGGAAAGCCTCGTGGGAAAGACTCGTGGGAAAGCCTCGAGGAAAGTCACAGATCCCTTGATCCACGCGAATGGAAGCGCGACACTGCTGCTACAGCTCGGGAGGAAATCGCACGTGCATGCCCCCACTCGAGTAGAGGACTGACTGCCCTGGGGAGACTCCAGAAGAGATTCATGAAAGCACTGGAGAGGAATCCTCAGGTTCCGGCACCGACTCCACACAAGATCTTAGGCGCCGGCATCGACCGGAGAGGAATCCCGAGAGGCCCCGAGCAACTCGCATGGGCCTGGCCTTTCGGGAGGCCACCAGAGCGGGTCCCTGAGGTCCCCGTCGTAAGTTGAGAGCACCTGCCGCAACTCGAGAAAATCCAGGAGGTTCTCCCCTCCAGGCGAGCTGAGACCTATTTCCGCTGAGGTATCTCGAGGCTAATCACACCGTACCTCTGGAACTTCCAAAGGGTCCTTCACACCCTTGCTGCAACTCAAGAAGTTCCCCGACATACCGGTCTCCACTCGAGAGGAAGCACGAGAGTCCCGCCCACATCCAGAGGAGCCCCGTTTCCACCTCCTAGCCCGAGAGGAGGGATCCTTTCCCTGCGTGGTCGGGAAAGAATTCCCGGCGTTCCCGTCGCATCTCAAGAGGAGGCGCTCTCCACAGGAAATGCGAGAGGAACTCCAGGGTCGTGCCACCATTACCAAAGTCCCCCTGATGTCTCAGTCCATTCCAGGGAAACCTGTTTTCCCTGCACTGCCTCGACTTTCAAGCCGAGGATCAACTCACACAACGGTGGCACGTGGGACATCCCTGTGGGAAAGCCTCGTGGGAAAGCTCGGGAAAGCCTCGAGGGAAAGACACAGATCCCTTGATTCTCGCGAAGGGAAGCGTGACACTGCTGCTACAGCTCGGGAGGAAATCGCACGTGCATGCCCCCTCTCGAGATGAGTACTGACTCCCCTCGGGAGGCTCTAGAAGTTCCCCAAGATCCATGCCGGCATTGGAGAGGAATCCTCACGTTCTGGAACTGAGTCCACACAAGGTCTTAGGCCCCAGCATCGACGGGAGAGGAATCCCGAGAGGCCCCGAGCAACTCGCATGGGGACTGGCCTTTCCTGAGGCCACCAGAGTGACTCCCCAGGGGAGTGGGTCCCTAGCAGTGTCATGCTTCCCTTCGCGTGGATCAAGGGATCTGTGGCTTTCCCTCGACTTTCCCAGTGGGCTGTCCCACGTGCCACCGTGGTGTGAGTCGATCCTAGGCTTGAAAGTCAAGGCAGTGCAAGGAAAACAGGTTTCCCTGGAATGGACTGAGACATCTGTGGGACTCTGGGAATGGTGGCACGACACTGGAGTTCCTCTCTCGTTTCCTGTGGAGAGTGCCCGAGCAACTTGCATGGGGACTGGCCTTTCATGAGGCCAACAGAGCGGGTCTCTGAGGTCCAAGTCGTAAGTCGAGAGCTCCTGCTGCAACTCGAGAAAATCCAGGAGGTTCTCCCCTCCAGGCGAGATGTGGCCCATATCCGATGACGCGTCTCGAGGCTATTCAACAAGCGTCTGGAACTAACAAACGGGGCTTCAAACCCTAGCTGCAACTCAAGAAGTTCCCCGAAATACACCTCTCCACTCGAGAGGAAGCAGGAGAGTCCCGCCCACATCCAGAGTAGCCCCGTTACTGCCTCCTAGCTCGAGAGGAGGGATCCTTTCACTGAGTGGTCGGTCAAGTATTCCCGGAGTTCCCGACTCATCTCAAGAGGAGGCGCTATCCACAGGAAAGGCGAGAGGAACTCCAGATTCGTGCACCCATTCCCAGAGTCCCCCAGATGTCTCAGTCCATTCCAGGGAAACCTGTTTCCCTACACTGCCTCGACTTTCAGGACGAGGATCCACTCACACCACGGTGGCACTTGGCACAGCCCTTAGGGAAATCCTCGAGGGAAAGCCACAGATCCCTTGATCCATGCGAAGAGAAGCGTGACACTGCTGCTACAGCTTGGAGGAAAGCGCACGTGCATGCCTCCACTCGAGATGAGGACTGACTCCCCTGGGGAGACTACAGAAGTACCCCAAGATCTATCTCAGCACTGGAGAGGAATCCTCAGGTTCCGGCACCGACTCCACACAAGGTCTTAGACCCCGGCATCGACGGGAGAGAAATCCCGAGAGGCCCCGAGCAACTCGCATGGGGACTGGCCTTACCTGAGGCCACCAGAGCGGGTCCCTGAGGTCCCCGTCTTAAGTCGAGAGCACCTGCACCAACTCGAGAAAATGCAGGAGGTTCTCCCCTCCAGGGGAGATGAGGCCCATTTCCTCTGAGGCGTCCCCAGGCTAATTACACCTAACCTCTGGAACTTCCAAAGGGTCCTTCACACCATTGCTGCAACTCAAGAAGTTCCCCGACGTACCCGTCTCCACTCGAGAGGAAGCACGAGAGTCCCGCCCACATCCAGAGGAGCCCCGTTTCCGCCTCATAGCTCGAGAGGAGGGATCTTTCCCTGCGTGGTCGGGAAAGAATTCCCGGCGTTCCCGTCGCATCTCAATTGGAGGCGCTCTCCACAGGAAAGGAGAGAGGAACTCCAGGGTCGTGCCACCATTCCCAGAGTCTTCCAGACGTCTCAGTCCATTCCAGGGAAACCTGTTTTCCCTGCACTGCCTCGACTTTCAAGCGAGGATCGACTCACACCTCGGTGGCACGTGGGACAGCCCTGTGGGAAAGCCTCGTGGGAAAGCCTCGGGAAAGCCTCGTGGGAAAGCCTCGGGAAAGCCACAGATCCCTTGATCCACCGAAGGAAGCGTGACACTGCTGCTACAGCTCGGGAGGAAAGCGCACGTGCATGCCCCCACTCGAGACGAGGACTGACTCCCCTGGGGAGACTCCAGAAGTACCCAAGATCCATGTCAGCACTGGAGAGGAATCCTCAGGTTCCGGCACCGACTCCACACAAGATCTTAGGCCCCGGCATCGACGGAGAGGAATCCCGAGAGCCCCCGAGCAACTCGCATGGGGACTGGCCTTTCCTGAGGCCACCAGAGCGGGTCCCTGAGGTCCCGTCGTAAGTCGGAGCACCTGCCGCAACTCGAGAAAATCCAGGGGGTTTCCCTCCAGCGAGATGAGGCCCATTTCCGCTGAGGCGTCTCGAGGCTAATCACACCTAACCTGGAACTTCCAAAGGGGTCCTTCACACCCTTGCTGCAACTCAAGAAGTTCCCCGACATACCCTCTCCACTCGAGAGGAAGCACGAGAGTCCCACATCCAGGAGCCGCTCAGAGGAGGATCCCTTTCCCGGTCGGGCGGATCCCGGCGGCGTCGGAGATCCCGGCACCGCGCATCTCCTGGGCGCGGGACAGCCGCCCAGACCTCGTCCCCATTCCCCAA
>NW_017195889.1:0-8730 GCF_001704415.2 Capra hircus
AGTGGCACGTGGGACAACCATGTGGCAAAGCCTCGTGTGAAAGCCTCCAGGGAAAGCCACAGATCCCTTGATCTACGCGAAGGGAAGCGTGACACTGCTGCTACAGTTCGGAAAGAAATTGCACGTGCATGCCCCCACTCGAGACGAGGACTGACTCCCCTGGGGAGACTCCAGGAGTACCCCAAGATCCATGTCAGCACTGGAGAGGAATCCTCAGGTTCCGGCACCGACTCCTCACAAGACCTTAGGCCCGGCATCAACGGGAGAGTAATCCGAGAGGCCCCCGAGCAACTCTCATGGGGACTGGCCTTTCCTGAGGCCACCAGAGCGGGTCCCTGAGGTCTCCGTCGTAAGTCGAGAGCACCTACCGCAACTCGAGAAAATCCAGGAGGTTCTCCTCTCCAGGCTAGATGAGGCCCATTTCCGCAGAGGCGTCTCGAGGCTAATCACACGTAACCTCTGGAACTTCCAAGGATCTTTCACACCCTTGCTGCAACTCAAGAAGTTCCCCGACATACCCGTATCCACTCGAGAGGAAGCACGGGAGTCCCGCCCACTTCCAGAGGAGCCCCGTTTCCGCTTCCTAGCTCGAGAGGAGGGATCCTTTCCCTGCGTGGTCGTGAAAGATTTCCCGGCGTTCCCGTCGCATCTCAAGAGGAGGCGCTCTCCACAGGAAAGGCGAGAGGAACTCCAGGGTCGTGCCACATTCCCAGAGTCCCCCAGATGTCTCAGTCCATTCCAGGGAAAACTGTTTTCCGTGCACTGCCTCGACTTTCAAGCCGAGGATCGACTCACACCACGGTGGCACGAGGGACAGCCCTGTGGGAAAGCATCGTGGAAAAGCCTCCTGGGAAAGCCTCGAGGCAAAACCACAGATCCCTTGATCCACGCGAAGGGAAGCGTGACACTGCTGCTTCAGCTCGGGAGGAAAGCGCACGTGCATGCCACCACTTAGAGGAGGACTGACTCCCCTGGGTAGACTTCAGAAGTACCCAAGATCCATGTCAGCAATGGAGAGTAATTCTCAGGTTTTGCCACAGACTCCACATAAGATCTTAGGCCCCGGCTTCGACGGGAGAGGAAACCCGAGAGGCCCCCGAGCAACTCGCATGGGGACTGGCCTTTCGTGAGGCCACCAGAGCGGGTCCCTGAGGTCTCCGTCGTAAGTCGAGAGCACCTGCCGCAACTCGAGATAATCCACGAGGTTCTCCCCTCCAGGCGAGGTGAGCCCCATTTCCGCTGAGGTGTCTCGAGGCTAATCACACCTAACCTCTGGAACTTCCAAATGGTCCTTCACACCCTTGCTGCAACTCAAGAAGTTCCCCGACATACCCGTCTCCACTCGAGAGGAAGCACGTGAGTCCTGCCCACATCCAGAGGAGCCCCGTTTCAGCCCCTAGCTCTAGAGGAGGGATCCTTTCCCTGCGTGGTCGGGAAAGAATTCCCGGGGTTCCCATAGCATGTCAAGGAAGAGGCGCTCTCCACAGGAAAGGCGAGAGGAACTCCAGGGTCGTGCCACATTCCCAGAGACCCCCACATGTCTCAGTCCATTCCAGGGAAACCTGTTCTCCCTGCAATTCCTCGACTTTCAAGCCCTGGATCGACTCACACCATGGTGGCACGTGGGACAGCCATTTGGGAAATCCTCGTGGGAAAGCCTTGTGGGAAAGCCTCGAGGGAAAGCCACAGATCCCTTGATCCACGCGAATAGAAGTGTGACATTGCTGCTACAGCTCGGGACAAAAGCGCTCATGCATGCCCCCACTCGAGACGAGGACTGACTCCCCTTGGGAGACTCCAGAAGTACCCCAAGATCCATGTCAGCAATGGAGAGGAATCCTCAGGTTCCGGCACCGACTCCACACAAGGTCTTAGGCCCCGGCATCGACGGGAGAGGAATCTCTAGAGGACCCCGAGCAACTCGCATGGGGAGTGGCCTTTCCTGAGGCCAGCAGAGCGGGTCCGTGTGGTCCCCGTCGTAAGTCGAGAGCACCTGCCGACACTCGAGAAAATCCAGGAGGTTCTCCCCTCCAGGCGAGATGAGGCCCGTTTCCGCTGAGGCGTTTCGAGGCAAATCACACCTAAACTCTGGAACTTCCAAAGGGTCCTTCACACCCTTTCTGCAACTCAAGAAGTTCCCCGACATACCCGTCTCCAATTGAGTGGAAGCACGAGAGTTCCGCACACATCCAAAGGAGCCCCGTTTCGGCCTCCTAGATCGAGTGGAGTGATACTTCCCCTGCGTGGTCGGGAACGAATCCTGGCGTTCCCATCGCATCTCAAGAGGAGGCGCTCTCCACATGAAAGGCGAGAGGGAATCAAGGGTCGTGCCACCATTCCCAGAGTCCCCCAGATGTATCAGTCCATTCCTAGGAAACCTGTTTTCCCTGCACTGCCTGGACGTTCAAGCCGAGGATCGACTCACACCACGGTGGCATATGGGACAGCCCTGTGGGAAAGCCTCGTGGGAAAGCCTCGAGGGAAAGCCACAGATCCCTTGATCCACGCGAAGGGAAGCGTGACAGTACTGCTACAGCTCGGGAGGAAAGCGTACGTGCATGCCCCCTCTCGAGACGAGGACTGACTCCCCTGGGGAGACTCCAGAAGTACCCCAAGATCCATGTCAGCACTGGAGAGGAAACCTCAGGTTCTGGCACCGACTCCACAAAAGGTCTTAGGCCCCAGCATCGACGGGAGAGGAAACCCGAGAGGCCCCCGAGAGGCACCCGAGCAACTCGCATGGGGACTGGCCTTTCCTGAGGCCACCAGAGGGGGTCCCTGAGGTCCCCATCGTAAGTCAAGAGCACCTGCGGCAACTGGATAAAATCCAGGAGGTTCTCCCCTCCAGGCGAGATGAGGCCCATTTCTGCTGAGGTGTCTCGAGGCTAATCACACCTAAACTCTGGAACTTCCAAAGGGTCCTTCACACTCTTGCTGCAACTCAAGAAGTTCCCCGACATACCAGACTCCACTCGAGAGGAAGCACGAGAGTCCCGACCACATCCAGAGGAGCCCCGTTTCCGCCTGCTAGCTCGAGAGGAGGGATCCTTTCCCTGCGTGGTCGGGAAAGAATTCCCGGCGTTCCCGTCGCATCTCAAGTGGAGGCGCTCTCCACAGGAAAGGCGAGAGGATCTCCACGGTCGTGCCACATTCCCAGAGTCCACCAGGTGTGTCAGTCCATTCCAGGGAATCCTGTTTTCCCTGCACTGCCTCGACTTTCAAGCCGAGGATCGACTCACACCACGGTGGCACGTGGGACAGCCCTGTGGGAAAGCCTCGTGGGAAAGCCTCATGGGAAAGCCTCGAGGGAAAGCCCCTGATCCCTTGATCCACGCGAAGGGAAGCGTGACACTGCTGCTACAGCTCGGGAGGAAAGCGCACGTGCATGCCCCCACTCGAGTCGAGGACTGACTGCCCTGGGGAGACTCCAGAAGTACCCTAAGATCCATGTCTGCACTGGAGAGGGATCCTCAGGTTCCGGCACTGAGTCCACACAAGGTCTTAGGCCCCAGCATCGACGGGAGAGGAATCCCGAGAGGCCCCCGAGCTACTCGCATGGGGACTGGCCTTTCCTGAGGGCACCAGAGCGGATCACTGAGGTCCCCATCATAAGTCGAGAGCACCTGCCGCAACTCGAGAAAATCCAGGAGTTTCTCCCTTCCAGGCGAGATGAGGCCCATTTACGCTGAGGCAACTAGGGGGTAATCACACTTTAACTCTGGAACTTCCAAAGGGTCCTTCACACCCTTGCTGCAACTCAAGAAGTTCCCCGACATACCCGTCTCCACTCGACAGGAAGCACGACAGTCCCGCCCACATCCAGAGGAGCCCCGATGCCGCCTCCTAGCTCGAGAGGAGGTATCCTTCGCCTGCGTGGTCGGGATAGAATTCCCGGTGTTCCTGTTACATCTCAAGAGGAGGCGCTCTCCACAGGAAAGGCGAGAGGAACTCCAGGGTCGTGCCACCATTCCCAGAGTCCCCTGGATGTCTCAGTCCATTCCAGGGAAACCTGTTTTCCCTGCACTGCCTCGACTTTAAGCCAAGGATCGACTCACACCACGGTGGCACGTGGGACAGCCCTGTGGGAAAGCCTCGTGGGAAACCTCCTAGGAAAGCCTCGAGGGAATGCTACAGATCCCTTGATCCCCGGGAAGGGAAGCGTGACACTGCTGCTAAAGCTCGGGAGGAACGCGCACGTGCATGCCCCACCCGAGACGAGGACTGACTCCCCTGGGGAGACACCAGAAGTACCCCAAGATCCATGTCAGCACTGGAGAGGAATGCCTCAGGTTCCGGCACCGACTCCACTCAAGGTCTTAGGCCCCAGCATCGACGGGAGAGGAATCCCGAGAGGCCCCCGTGCAACTCGCATGGGGACTGGCCTTTCCTGAGGCCACCAGATCGTGTCCCTGAGGTCCCCATCGTAAGTCGAGAGCACCTGCCGCAACTCGAAAAAATCCAGGAGGTTCCCCCTCCAGGCGAGATGAGGCCCATTTCCGCTGAGGCAACAAGGGGGTAATCACACTTAAACTCTGGAACTTCCAAAGGGTCCTTCACACCCTTGCTGCAACTCAAGAATTCCCCGACATACCCGTCTCCACTCAGAGAGGAAGCCGAGGTTCCCGCCCATATCCAGATTGGACCCCGTTTCCGCCTGCCTAGCTCGAGAGGAGGGATCCTTTCCCTGCGTGGTCGGGAAAGAATTCCTAGTGTTCCCGTCTCATCTCAAGAGTAGGCACTCTCCACAGGAAAGGCGAGAGGAACTCCAGGTATCAGGCCCCATTCCCAGAGTCCCCCAGATGTCTCAGTCCATTCCTAGGGAAACCTGTTTTCCCTGCACTGCCTCGACTTTCAAGCCGAGGATCGACTCACATCGCGATGGCACGTTGGACAGCCCTGTGGGAAAGGCTCGTGGGAAAGCCTCATGGGGAAAGCCTCGAGGGAAAGCCACAGATCCCTTGATCCACGCGTAGGGAAGAGTGACACTGCTGCTACAGCTCGGGAGGAAAGCGCACGTGCATGCCCCCACTCGAGACGAGGACTGACTCCACTGGGGAGACTCCAGAAGTACCCCAAGATCCATATCAGCACTGGAGAGGAATCCTCAGGTTCCAGGCACCGACTCCACACAAGGTCTTAGGCCCCGGCATCGAAGGGAGAGGAATCCCGAGAGGCCCCCGTGCAACTCGCATGGGGACTGGCCTTTCCTGAGGCCACCAGATCGTGTCCCTGAGGTCCCCATCGTAAGTCGAGAGCACCTGCCGCAACTCGAAAAAATCCAGGAGGTTCCCCCTCCAGGCGAGATAAGGCCCATTTCCGCTGAGGCGTCTCGAGGCTAATCACATCTAACATCTGGAACTTCCAAAGGGTCCTTCACACCCTTGCTGCAACTCAAGAAGTTCCCCGACATACCCGTCTCCACTCGAGAGGAAGCACGAGAGTCCCGCCCACATCCAGAGGAGCCCCGTTTCCGCCTCCTAGCTCGAGAGGATGGATCCTTTCCCTGCGTGGTCGGGAAAGAATTCCCGGGGTTCCCATAGCATGTCAAGAAGAGGCGCTCTCCACAGGAAAGGCGAGAGGAACTCCAGGGTCGTGCCACATTCCCAGAGACCCCCACATGTCTCAGTCCATTCCAGGGAAACCTGTTCTCCCCTGCAATTCCTCGACTTTCAAGCCCTGGATCGACTCACACCATGGTGGCACGTGGGACAGCCATTTGGGAAATCCTCGTGGGAAAGCCTTGTGGGAAAGCCTCGAGGGAAAGCCACAGATCCCTTGATCCACGCGAATAGAAGTGTGACATTGCTGCTACAGCTCGGGACAAAAGCGCTCATGCATGCCCCCACTCGAGACGAGGACTGACTCCCCTTGGGAGACTCCAGAAGTACCCCAAGATCCATGTCAGCAATGGAGAGGAATCCTCAGGTTCCGGCACCGACTCCACACAAGGTCTTAGGCCCCGGCATCGACGGGAGAGGAATCCCTAGAGGACCCCGAGCAACTCGCATGGGGAGTGGCCTTTCCTGAGGCCAGCAGAGCGGGTCCGTGTGGTCCCCGTCGTAAGTCGAGAGCACCTGCCGACACTCGAGAAAATCCAGGAGGTTCTCCCCTCCAGGCGAGATGAGGCCCGTTTCCGCTGAGGCGTTTCGAGGCAAATCACACCTAAACTCTGGAACTTCCAAAGGGTCCTTCACACCCTTTCTGCAACTCAAGAAGTTCCCCGACATACCCGTCTCCAATTGAGTGGAAGCACGAGAGTTCCGCACACATCCAAAGGAGCCCCGTTTCGGCCTCCTAGATCGAGTGGAGTGATACTTCCCCTGCGTGGTCGGGAACGAATCCTGGCGTTCCCATCGCATCTCAAGAGGAGGCGCTCTCCACATGAAAGGCGAGAGGGAATCAAGGGTCGTGCCACCATTCCAGAGTCCCCCAGATGTATCAGTCCATTCCTAGGAAACCTGTTTTCCCTGCACTGCCTGGACGTTTCAAGCCGAGGATCGACTCACACCACGGTGGCATATGGGACAGCCCTGTGGGAAAGCCTCGTGGGAAAGCCTCGAGGGAAAGCCACAGATCCCTTGATCCACGCGAAGGGAAGCGTGACAGTACTGCTACAGCTCGGGAGGAAAGCGTACGTGCATGCCCCCTCTCGAGACGAGGACTGACTCCCCTGGGGAGACTCCAGAAGTACCCCAAGATCCATGTCAGCACTGGAGAGGAAACCTCAGGTTCTGGCACCGACTCCACAAAAGGTCTTAGGCCCCAGCATCGACGGGAGAGGAAACCCGAGAGGCCCCCGAGAGGCACCCGAGCAACTCGCATGGGGACTGGCCTTTCCTGAGGCCACCAGAGGGGGTCCCTGAGGTCCCCATCGTAAGTCAAGAGCACCTGCGGCAACTGGATAAAATCCAGGAGGTTCTCCCCTCCAGGCGAGATGAGGCCCATTTCTGCTGAGGTGTCTCGAGGCTAATCACACCTAAACTCTGGAACTTCCAAAGGGTCCTTCACACTCTTGCTGCAACTCAAGAAGTTCCCCGACATACCAGACTCCACTCGAGAGGAAGCACGAGAGTCCCGACCACATCCAGAGGAGCCCCGTTTCCGCCTGCTAGCTCGAGAGGAGGGATCCTTTCCCTGCGTGGTCGGGAAAAGAATTCCCGGCGTTCCCGTCGCATCTCAAGTGGAGGCGCTCTCCACAGGAAAGGCGAGAGGATCTCCACGGTCGTGCCACATTCCCAGAGTCCCCAGGATGTGTCAGTCCATTCCAGGGAATCCTGTTTTCCCTGCACTGCCTCGACTTTCAAGCCGAGGATCGACTCACACCACGGTGGCACGTGGGACAGCCCTGTGGGAAAGCCTCGTGGGAAAGCCTCATGGGAAAGCCTCGAGGGAAAGCCCCTGATCCCTTGATCCACGCGAAGGGAAGCGTGACACTGCTGCTACAGCTCGGGAGGAAAGCGCACGGTGCATGCCCCCACTCGAGTCGAGGACTGACTGCCCTGGGGAGACTCCAGAAGTACCCTAAGATCCATGTCTGCACTGGAGAGGGATCCTCAGGTTTCCCGGCACTGAGTCCACACAAGGTCTTAGGCCCCAGCATCGACGGGGAGAGGAATCCCGAGAGGCCCCCGAGCTACTCGCATGGGGACTGGCCTTTCCTGAGGGCACCAGAGCGGATCACTGAGGTCCCCATCATAAGTCGAGAGCACCTGCCGCAACTCGAGAAAATCCAGGAGTTTCTCCCCTCCAGGCGAGATGAGGCCCATTTACGCTGAGGCAACTAGGGGGGTAATCACACTTTAACTCTGGAACTTCCAAAGGGTCCTTCACACCCTTGCTGGCAACTCAAGAAGTTCCCCGACATACCCGTCTCCACTCGACAGGAAGCACGACAGTCCCGCCCACATCCAGAGGAGCCCCGATGCCGCCTCCTAGCTCGAGAGGAGGTATCCTTCGCCTGCGTGGTCGGGATAGAATTCCCGTGTTCCTGTCACATCTCAAGAGGAGGCGCTCTCCACAGGAAAGGCGAGAGGAACTCCAGGGTCGTGCCACCATTCCAGAGTCCCCTGGATGTCTCAGTCCATTCCAGGGAAACCTGTTTTCCCTGCACTGCCTCGACTTTAAGCCAAGGATCGATCGACACACACACGGTGGCACGTGGACAGCCCTGTGGGAAAGCCTCGTGGAAAACCTCCTAGGAAAGCCTCGAGGGAATGCTACAGATCCCTTGATCCCCGGGAAGGGAAGCGTGACACTGCTGCTAAAGCTCGGGAGGAACGCACACGTGCATGCCCCCACCCGAGACGAGGACTGACTCCCCTGGGGAGACACCAGAAGTACCCCAAGATCCATGTCAGCACTGGGAGGAATCCTCAGGTTCGCGGCACCGACTCCACTCAAGGTCTTAGGCCCGCAGCATCGACGGGAGAGGAATCCCGAGAGGCCCCAAGCAACTCGTATGGGAACTGGCCTTTTTCTGAGGCCAACAGAACAGGTCCCTGAGCTCCCCATCGTAAGTCTAGAGCACCTGCTGCAACTCGAGAAAATCCAGGAGGTTCTCCCCCAGGCGAGATGAGGCCCATTTCCGCGACTGAGGCAACAGGGGGGTAATCACACTTAAACTTTGAACTTCCAAAGGGTCCTTCACACCCTTGCTGCAACTCAAGAATTTCCGTCTCCACTCAAGAGGAACCGAGGTTCCCGACCCATATCCAGATTGCCCCGTTTCCG
>NW_017195890.1:0-8729 GCF_001704415.2 Capra hircus
ATTATATTTTTATTAGAAAACGATGAGAAATTTAGCAAACAACTGCACATCAATAATGAAACTAAAATTGAGTGTATGAAGCTCACCAATTTCGCAATAGATCTTATATGTATGTTAGTATTTACATCCAGTAATCTTAGACTGCGTGAAATACTCTTTATAGAGAATTAGTTTGTCGTAGAGTAAACCACCTAAACACCAAGATTATGAATATGAGATCCAATAATTTTTTCAAGAAACAAAGCTGAGTATCATCATACGTAGCTAGACAGGCAGCGCAGTACAATGTGCACTCCAGTTGTGTGTTCACAGGTACTACCACCTGCAAAGTGCAAATAATCAGTCAGCACGTATTCACGGTCGAAGGCTGTGCTCTCTCCACGCCTGCACACGTCGGTGCGTTTTCAACAAAAAGGTCCATACACACACATGTGGCACAAACAATATACACAAATAGCCTTGATCAATCATCACCGGCTGCAAAGAGCCCATCACACGCATATTTTAAGCAGCCACCTCCAGCCTAACATATTGTACACTCACAGGCAAGCAGTTTCCCAAACACCACCTGTGCTGAATAAATAATGTGGTGCTCTGGCACAACACCCATAGACGTTTATGCACACACGAGACACACTCTATATTTGCAAACATTCCCCTCCACGCATACAATCACTACGTGAACATAACACGATAATGTGTACCTACAACCATTAGACAGTACAGAGCAGCTGCAATGACATCACGCACTGGACAAAGCCCAGTAATTGCCCACATCTTCCGTGTACTGCAGCGCGCAAGGGACCCCGAGCAACGCTATAAACGCTTGCCGCCCGCTGCTCGGCACCAGGCCACCCCTTGCCGCGCTGCAAGCAGCCCACAGGCACCCTCATCCCACCAGGCGACTGCCGTACCCCCTGCCCACTGTACAGCCCACAGGGCGACCCTCTCTCCACACCGGCCGACGGCCATCCTGGCAGAGCTGGGCCTGGGAACATGAGCACAGGCCGAGGCAGTGGGCAGGCAAGGGTAAGTCATGAGGTCTGGCCGGGCCAACAGCCATGTTTTAACTAGTTGGGGTTTTTGGCAAAAGGCAGAGGTGACGGCATTGCTTTCGACACACAGACTCTGGAAATGTAAGCCCATGTGTATCAAGGGAGAATCTGAAAGCCGGGTGAGTTTTTATTTCACCAACGGCCCTTCGGTAGGGGAGCGGTAGCAGGGAAAGCGCAGGGCTGGGGAGGGCAGAGGGAAGTTTTAATAGCTCCAAGTCTGTTCTAAACTCCTTGAAACAGGAAGTTGCCTTTCTGCCGGCAGAGCGTGTGAATTTGATCATTTGGAAGGTTTCCGGTTCATTCTGGTAGCTAAACTAGGGCAGGGCGGTTAACAGAAGCTTCGCTTGTAGCCGAACTGGTTAATGCTGCCGTTTGGCTGCCAGGCTGGGGCTCTCTGAAGCCTGTCACTGAGGTCTCTTGCTCTTCAGCTCTCCTGACACGAAAGCTTGTTTCTGAGAGATCTCGTCAAGGACGTTCCCTGGCCAACCACATTTCTATAAGTCCATTTATACCCCCAACTGCTAATAGGTTATTCTTAAAGAGCTTACTTAAGATCCTTTTGCCTGTCTCAAAACCCTTGTTTCTGAAACATACGCCATAATTTAAAATAGCTAGAGAAAACCACCAACAAGGCTCCTGCTGTGTACGTTAGGCTGTTGCTGCTATATTTCAGCTAATATGACCGCCCCAGAAACTAGGGTTACTGGTTGCCTACAGGCAGGGGGCATTCGCTGAGGCAGCTACCTGGTGCCCAGGGCACGGGGCCACGTGCTAGCATCACCTTGTTTACCATCCTCACATCACGAGACAGGCATCCTTGATTGAGAGAGTTTACAGATGCAGAAAAGAGAGCACAGGACTGAATCCACTGTGTCCCTGACATGAAAGCCTTTCCGTATCCTCTGTGCGTCCAAGCATGATCCTGGAGCTGACAGCACCAGGGCTTTAGAGCTGTGCCAGCACGACTAAATGTCATCAAGCAAGCCTGCATCCTCTAGGCGCATTCGTCTTGACTGGCCTTTTGGCAGCGCCTCCCCTCTCCATCCGAAGCACCTTTTAGTGGTTGAAGGAAGAGGAAATATTCTGTCTCACAAGACTTCATGACTTGACGCAACTTACTCGCACCAACAAAGCCTCCCATTCCACGAGTCTCTTCCATTCTCCCTAATTACATCTCCATCTTTTCCACGGGTGCTTCGCTTCAGGCGGAAGAGAAGTCTAAATTTTACTGGCTAAACGCCCGTAGCTGTCCACTAAGAACCGCACTAGCCTTTGTGTGCAGTGTGAAGTCAGCTCCTAGAACAGCTCATAATTTTCTTAGCAGGCAAAAGTGGTTTGGGTACAACAGCCCAAGGTGGTGACTCTCTGTCTACTTTTACGGCCATCTATTCCCTTTGTATCTCCTGCGGCATATTGCGCATGCAGCAGGCGAATGGCAGTTGAGAATGCCTCTGGAACACGTGGCCCTGCACTGACCGCTACACTCTAGGCAGCACACGTGTATATCTCCCCATCAAGCTCAATCATCACCGCCTTCTCTGGCGCTTTCGCTGGAAGCTTGCATAGGTCGGCGCGCATCCTACCGCTCCCGACACCGGCCTCTGCCATTCCGCCAACACAGCAGCGAAGGCGGGCATCGTGATCTGAGCCCCAGATGTTCAGCCTCCTCTGGTCGCACTTCGCACCCGTGAGCCTAGCACAGATCCGCTGTGCCCAATAAGCGGCAAATCCTGACCTCTAGGAACAACGGCCCTGGCTTATGCTAGCCGCCTGCACGCTGCTCCAGCCTCATCCTGGGCAGCCGGTCTCCCTGGCAGAGCGAGGCCACAGCCCTCTCACCAAGACAGCATTCGGCCCTGCGGGAGGCCTCGGTCGCCAGGCGTGCAGAGGAGATCTCAAATCCTCTTCTCGCCTGCTTCGCTGCAGGCTGGCTTCCCGAGTCCTGGGCAACGTCCACAAAAGTGCCCGCTCGGCCGACGGGCACGCACGCTCTGCAGTGCTGGGAGGCACAGACACACAGACATGGCGCGGCAGCATGGCGCTGGCTGGCCTGGGGGAGCCCTGCGGCTGAGGGTGGTGGGGGTGCCGGGGCGCTGTGAGTCGCACCAGCCTGTCCTCCGCGGGGTGAGCAGGACCCTGGCAAATCGCACCATGTCAGGTACCCTGCCTAAACAACATTTCAAAACGAACTAGAAGGTTTAAGAGAAGCACTCAGGGCCAGGCCCTGTGGGGAAGAGGAGTCAGGTAAGAGGAACCTCATCGCGTTTGTCTTGATAGAGAGCACACAAACGATCAGCCCAGGAGGTCTCTGGGGCGCGCAGAGACGGAGACAGCGGCGCCGACCCCGACCGCGCCACGGTGTCTCGGCCCAGGCTGCCGGCCTCAACGCACTTCTTACGATGGGTGGGAGGCTGGGAGAGCCAAACCACATGTGTCGGCGGGCACCTGGATTCAGCAGCACCGAGCGCCCTCGGATGTCCTGGGTGCAGGGTGGGCGAGGAGGCAGAGAGCTCAGCACCGGAGGCCTGTTAGCCTGGACTTGGCAATGAGCGTTCTGATCGCTCTCCACCGTTCTTCTGCTTGCTCCTTCAGCTCCTCCGGGCTCGGGGTGTCGGGCTCGCAGGTCATAGTATCGGCTCAGGGAATGAGGACATTTGTCGCGGGAGTGGAAGAGCGTGTGGAGAAAACGTGGTCATCACGCTGCCACGCCCTTTCTACAGCCCCCCACCTCCCGCGCCGCCCCAGGCCCACCCCGGCCGGACTGCCCTTCGCAAGGACGCTGGCTGCCTGCACCTCTATGTTGATATCCACTATAAATGCTGGGCTCCGAGCCTCCATCTGCGGAGGCCGGCGATCATCCTGCCGCCGTGGAGTCCTGTAGGCCTGCCTGGGCGCCGCGGCTTCACTCGGCTCGCAGCGCCGTCCGTCCCAGGTTGGAGATGTCTAACTCCGTGGATGCTGCGGTGGCGCGCAACCTGGGGTGGGCGGCAAAGAGTCAGGACCGCACGGGGCCTCTGTCCCGCAGGGGGGGGGGGGGGGCGGGGGGGGGGGGGGGGCCTCGCAAGGCAGCCCCGACGCATGCCGAGGTCCTCACCACCTGCCCAGCAAGGCTGACCTTGGCGCACCACCGCCACATGGCCACATTGTGTCCACTGGCCAAAAGCTACCCTCCTTCCCGTGGCTTGGTCCAAAGCCTGCTCACCCACGCCACCCAGGTGCGCCGCCACCGCAGCATCCACGAGGTAGACATCTCCAACCTGGAGGCGGCGCTGCGAGCCGAGGAGCCCGGCGGGCAGGCCTACGAGACTCCACGGGAGGAGATCGCCCGGCTCCGCAAGATGGAGCTGGAGCCCCAGCATTATGACGTGGATATCAACAAGGAGGTGAGCAGCAGCGTCCTGCAAGGCAGCGCGGGTGGGGCTGGGGGCGGGGAGGTGGGGGGCTGTAGAAGGGCGTGGAGGCGTGACCACGTTTCTCCACAGCTCTCCACCCGGACAAAGTCCTCATCCTGAGCGATACATTGACCTGGAGCCCGACACGCCCTGAGCCGGAGGAGCTGAAGGAGAAGCAGAAGAAGGTGGAGAGGATCAAGACGCTCATTGCCAAGTCCAGGTAACAGGCCTCCGGTGAGTTCTGCTCCTCCGCCCACCCTGGCACCCAGGACATCGAGGGCGCTGTGCTGCTGAATCCAGTGCCCGACACATGTGGTTGCTCTCCCAAGCCTCCCACCATGGAAGAAGTGGTTTGAGGCGCAGCCTGGGCCGAGACACGTGGCCGGGTCGGTGCGCATCCCGCGGCGCCGCAGAGACCTCCTGGGCTCATGTGTGTGCTCTCATCAAGACAAACGGATGAGTTGCCCTCTGCTGACTCTCTCCCACCGAGGCTGCCCTGAGTGTTCTCTTAAACCTTCTAGTTCGTTTGAAATGTTGTAGGCAGGGTCCTGACATGCGATTTGCCAGGGTCCTGCTCACCCCGGGGGACAGGCTTGCGTACTCACAGGCCCCCGGACCCCACCACCCTCAGCCCGCAGGTCCCCAGGCCAGCCAGGCCATGCTGCCCGCTCCATGTCTGTGTGTCTGTGCTCTCCCAGCATGCAGAGCGTGGTGCCCGTCGGCGAGGGGACTTTGTGGACGTGCCCCAGGACTCGGAGAGCCAGCTGCAGGAGCAGGAGAAGAGGATTGAGATCTCCTGCGCCCTGGCGACCGAGGCCTCCCGCAGAGACGCATGCTGTCTGGTGAGAGGGGCTGGGCCTCGCTCTGCCAGGGAGACCGGCTGCCAGGAGTAGGGGAGGCAGCGTGGCAGGGGCTAGCATAGAGCCAGGGCCGTGTTCCTTGAGGTCAGGATGTGCGCTTATTGGGCACCAGGGACTGTGCTAGGCTCACGGGTGCGAAGGGACCAGAGGAGCTGACATCTGGGGGCTCAGAGTCACGATGACCCGCTCGCTGCTGGTTGGCGGAATGGCAGAGGCCGTGTGGGGAGCGTAGGGAGCCGCCGACCTATGCAGCTCCAGGAAAGGCCCAGAGAAGGGGTGATGATTGAGCTTGATGGGGAGATATACACGTGTGTGCCAGAGTGTAGCGGAGTGAGGGCCAGTGTTCCAGGGCATTCTCCAACTGCCATTCGTGCTGCAGGCAAATGGCAGGAATACAAAGGGATGATGGTACAAGTAGACAAGAGAGTCACCACCTTGGCTGTTGACCCAAACCACTTTGCTGCTAAGAAAAGATGAGTGTCAGGAGCTGACTTCACACTGACACAAAGGCTAGTGGGTCTTAGTGGACACTACGGGGTTGTAGCCAGTAAAATTAACTTCTCTTCCGCCTGAAGGGAAGCACCCTGAAAAGAGGAGAATGTAATTGGGAAGAATGGAAGAGACTCTGTGAATGGGAGGCTTTGTGGTGGAGTAAGTTGGTCAAGTCATGAAGTCTTGGAGACAGAATATTTCCTCTTCCTCAACACTAAAGGTGCTTCGGATGGAGAGGGGGAAGGCTGCAAAGGCCAGTCAAGACGAATGCCCTAGATGGATGCCAGGCTTGTGATGACATTAGTCGTGCTGGCCACAGCTCTAAAAGCCCTGGGTGCGTGTCAGCTCAGGATCATGGCTGGACGCACAGAGGAAGGAAAGGCTTTTCATGTCAGGGACACAGGGTTTCAGTCCTGGCTCTTTTCTGCATCTGTAAATTTAAATCAAGATGCCTGTCTCGTGGTGTGAGGATGGAAACAAGGTGTGCTGAGCACGTGGCCCCGTGCCTGGCACCCAGTAGCTGCTCAGCGAATGCCCCCTGCTGTAGGAACAGTAGCCCTAGTTCTGGGGGTCATATTAGCTGAAATAGCAGCAGCTAACGTAGAAGCAGGAGCCTTTGGTGGTTTTTCTAGCTATTTTAAATATGGGTATTTTCAGAAACCAAAGGGTTTTGAGATACAGCAAAAGGGATCTAAGTAAGCTTTAAGGAAGAACCTATTAGCAGTTGGGGTATAAATGGACTTTAGAATGGGTGGCCAGGGAACGTCCTTGGAGATCTTTCAGAAACAAGCTTTCCGTGGGGCAGGAGAGGAGAGCAAGAGAAGTGACAGGCTTCAGAGAGCCCCAGCCTGCAGCCAAACGGCAGCAGAACCAGTTCGGCTACAAGGAAGCTTCTGTTAACCGCCCTGTAGTTTAGCTACAGAATGAACCGGAACCTTCCAAAGATCAAATTCCACACGCTCTGGGCAAAAGGCAACTTCCTGTTTCAAGAGTTAGAACAGACTGGAGCTATTAAAACTTCCCTCTGCCCCTCCCCAGCCCCTGGCTTTCCCTGCTACCGCTCCCCTACCGAAGGCGTTGTGAAAATAAAACTCACCCCGGCTTTTCAGATTCTCCCTTGATACACCATGGGCTTACATTCCAGAGTCTGTGTGTGGAAAGCAAATGGTCACCCTGCTTTTGCCAAAACCCCAACTATTTAAAACATGGCTGTGGCCCGGCCAGACCTCAGACTTACCCTGTGCCCACTGCCTCGGCCTGTGGCTCATGTTCCCAGAGCCCAGCTCTGCCAGGCATGGCCGTCGCGGTGTGGGAGAGGGTGCCCGGTGGGCTGGTACAGTGGGCAGGGGGTACGGCAGTCGCTGTGTGGGAGAGGGTGCCTGTGGGCTGGTGCAGCGGGCAGGGGGTGGCCTGGTGCCGAGGCGGGCGGCAAGCGTATAGCCGTTGCTGGTGTCCCTGGCGTGCAGTACACGGAAGATGTGGCAATACTGGGCTTGTCCATGTGGCGTGATGTCATTGCAGTGTCTGTACTGGGTAATGGTTGTAGGTACACATGTACGTGTGTATGTTCACGTATGTGATGTATGCGTGGAGGGAATGTTTGCAAATATAGGAGTGTGTCTGTGTGTGCAAAACGTCTATGGGTGTTGTGCAGAGACCCATTATTTATCAGCACAGGTGGTGTTTGGGAAACTGTTGCTGTGAGTGTAACAATATGTAGGTGGAGGTGGTGCTTAAAAATGCGTGTGATGGGCTTTCTTTGCAGGGTGATGGATGATCAAGGCTATTTGTGTATATGTTGTGCACAGTGTGTGTATGGACCTTTTGTGAAAAACGCACCGACGTGTGCAGGGTGGAGAGAGCACAGCCTCGTGACCGTGAATACGTGTGACTGATTATTTGCACGTGCAGGTGGGGTAGTACCTGTGAACACACAACTGGAGTAGCACATTGTACGGTGCCTGTCTGCTACGTATATGAACGTATTTTGATGGACGCATTCATAATCCGTTTAGTGTTTCTCCAATTTCTTAAAGAGGTTGTATCTAACATAATTAATCTTTCTTGTTCTCACTCATTTAGTGTCATTATGCATGTGCGTGTGCTAAGTCACTTCAGTTGTGTCTAACTCTTTGCGCCCCCGTGGATTGCAGCCCACCAGGCTCCTCTGTCCCTGGGGATTCTCCAGGCAAGAATACTGGAGTGGGTTGCCATGCCTCCTCCAGAGGATCTTCCCAACCCGGGTCGAACCAGCATCTCCTGTATTGGCGGAGGGTTCTTTACCACTAGACTATCATTATAAATGTCCTTATTTTGCTGACCTCTGTGGAAGAGATGCCCTTGGGTCTCTAATCTGTACAGATCTATTTGTGGCCCTGCTAAATGTTCCCAGACTGTGAAGGTTTTAAAGTTAATATTTCTCCTTTTCACAGAAGCTGTTCTCGCCTTCAGTTGTGCCTCAGTGGGCCTCTCAATTCCTCTTTCTCTCTCCCTCTCCTAATTTTCCTGTTTCTAATCTCTCATGGGCTAGAAGCCCAGCAAGTCAACACCTATCTTCAGTTCAGTCACTCAGTCGTGTCTGACTCCCCGTGACCGCATGAATCGCAGGCACACCAGGCCTCCTTGTCCATCATCAACCCCGCGGAGCTCACATCAGACTCACGTCCATCGAGTCAGTGATGCCATCCAGCTATCTCATCCCTCTGTCGTCCCCGTCCCTTCTCCTCCTGCCCCCGTATCCCTCCCAGAGCATCAAAAGTCTTTTCCCAATGAGTCAACTTTCGGCAATGAGTGGCCAAAGTACTGGAGCTTCAGCTTTAGGCATCATTCCTTCCAAAGAACACCCAGGATTGACCTCCTTTAGAATAGACGGTTGGATGCTCCTGGGCAGTTCCAAGGAGAAGCCTCTCAAGAAGTCTCCTCCAGACACC
>NW_017195891.1:0-8728 GCF_001704415.2 Capra hircus
GTCTCTTTTGCTGTCTCACATACAGGGTTATCATTACCATCTTCTAAATTCCGTATATATGTGTCAGCATACTGTATTGGTGTTTTTCTTTCTGGCTTACTTCACTCTGTATAATCGGCTCCAGTTCATCCACCTCATTAGAACTGATTCAAATGAATTCTTTTTAACGCTGAGTAATACTCCATTGTGTATATGTACCACAGCTTTCTTATCCATTCATCTGCTGATGGACATCTAGGTTGTTTCCATGTCCTGGCTATTATAAACAGTGCTGCGATGAACATTGGGGTACACGAGTCTCTTTCAATTCTGGTTTCCTCAGTGTGTATGCCCAGCAGTGGATTGCTGGTCATAAGGCAGTTCTATTTGCAGTTTTTTAAGGAATCTCCACACTGTTCTCCATAGTGGCTGTACTAGTTGCATTCCCACCAACAGTGTAGGAGGGTTCCCTTTTCTCCACACCCTCTCCAGCATTTATTGCTTGTAGACTTTTTGGATCGCTGCCATTCTGACTGGTGTGAAATGGTACCTCATGTGGTTTGGATTTGCATTTCTCTGATAATGAGTGATGTTGAGCATCTTTTCATGTGTTTGTTAGCCATCTGTATGTCTTCTTTGGAGAAATGTCTATTTAGTTCTTTGGCCCATTTTTTGATTGGGTCGTTTATTTTTCTGGAATTGAGCTGCATAAGTTGCTTGTATATTTTGAGATTAGTTGTTTGTCAGTTGCTTCATTTGCTATTATTTTCTCCCATTCAGAAGGCTGTCTTTTCACCTTGCTTATAGTTTCCTTTGTTGTGCAGAAGCTTTTAATTTTAATTAGATCCCATTTGTTTATTTTTGCTTTTATTTCCAGTATTCTGGGAGGTGGATCATAGAGGATCCTGCTGTGATTATGTCGGAGAGTGTTTTGCCTATGTTCTCCTCTAGGAGTTTTATAGTTTCTGGTCTTACGTTTAGATCCTTAATCCATTTTGAGTTTATTTTTGTGTGTTGTGTTAGAAAGTGATCTAGTTTCATTCTTTTACAAGTGGTTGACCAGTTTTCCCAGCACCACTTGTTAAAGAGATTGTCTTTAATCCATTTGTCAAGATAAGGTGTCCATTGGTGTGTGGATTTATCTCTGGGCTTTCTATTTTGTTCCATTGATCTATATTTCTGTCTTTGTGCCAGTACCATACTGTCTTGATGACTGTGGCTTTGTAGTAGAGCCTGAAGTCAGGCAGGTTGATTCCTCCAGTTCCATTCTTCTTTCTCAAGATTGCTTGGCTATTCGAGGTTTTTTGTATTTCCATACAAATTGTGAAATTATTTTGTTCTAGTTCTGTGAAAAATACCTGGTAGCTTGATAGGGATTGCATTGAATCTGTAGATTGCTTTGGGTAGTATACTCATTTTCACTATATTGATTCTTCCGATCCATGAACATGGTATATTTCTCCATCTATTAGTGTCCTCTTTGATTTCTTTCATCAGTGTTTATAGTTTTCTATATATAGGTCTTTAGTTTCTTTAGGTAGATATATTCCTAAGTATTTTATTCTTTTCGTTGCAATGGTGAATTGTTTCCTTAATTTCTTTTTCTACTTTCCCATTATTAGTGTATAGGAATGCAAGGGATTTCTGTGTGTTGATTTTATATCCTGCAACTTTACTATATTCATTGATTAGCTCTAGTAATTTTCTGGTGGAGTCTTTAGGGTTTTCTATGTAGAGGATCATGTCATCTGCAGTGAGAGTTTTACTTCTTCTTTTCCAATTTGGATTCCTTTTATTTCTTTTTCTGCTCTGATTGCTGTGGCCAAAACTTCCAGAACTATGTGAATAGTAGTGGTGAAAGTGGGCACCCTTGTCTTGTTCCTGACTTTAGGGGAAATGCTTTCAATTTTTCACCATTGAGGATAATGTTTGCTGTGGGTTTGTCATATATAGCTTTTATTATGTTGAGGTATGTTCCTTCTATTCCTGCTTTCTGGAGAGTTTTAATCATAAATAGTACATAATAGTAGGAACTTTAATACCCACTCACATCTGTGGACAGATCAACTAAACAGAAAATTAACAAAGAAATGCAAACTTTAAATGATACAATAGACCAGTTAGACCTAATTGATATCTATAGGACATTTCACCCCAAAACAACGAATTTCACCCTTTTTCTCAAGTGCTCACAGAACCTTCTCCAGGATAGATCACATCCTGGGCCATAAATCTAACCTTGATAATGTTCAAAAAATTGAAATCATTCCAAGCATCTTTTCTGACCAAGATGCATTAAGATTAGATCTCAATTACAGGAGAAAAACTATTAAAAATTCCAACATATGGAGGCTGAACAACACACTTCTGAATAACCAACAAATCACAGAAGAAATCAAGAAAGAAATCAAAATATGCATAGAAACTAATGAAAATGAAAACACAACAACCCAAAACCTGTGGGACACTATAAAAGCAGTGCTAAGAGGAAAGTTCATAGCAATACAGGCATACCTCAAGAAACAAGAAAAAAGTCATATAAATAACCTAACTCTACACCTAAAGCAACTAGAAAAGGAAGAAATGGAGAACCCCAGGAGTTAGTAGAAGGAAAGAAATCTTAAAAATTAGGGCAGAAATAAATGCAAAAGAAACAAAAGAGACCATACAAAAAATCAACAAAGCCAAAAGCTGGTTCTTTGAAAGGATAAATAAAATTGACAAACCTATTAGCCAGACTCATCAAGAAACAAAGGGAGAAAAATCAAATCAATAAAATCAGAAATGAAAATGGAGAGATCACAACAGACAACACAGAAATACAAAGGATCATAAGAGACTACTATCAGCAATTATATGCCAATAAAATGGAACAACGTGGAAGAAATGGACAAATTCTTAGAAAAGTACAACTTTCCAAAACTGAACCAGGAAGAAATAGAAAATCTTAACAGACCATCACAAGCTCAGGAAATTGAAACTGTAATCAGAAATCTTCCAGCAAACAATAGCCCAGGTCCAGACGTCTTCACAGATGAATTCTGCCAAAAATTTAGAGAAGAGCTAACACCTATCCTACTCAAACTCTTCCAGAAAATTGCAGAGGAAGGTAAACTTCCAAACTCATTCTATGAGGCCACCATCACCCTAATACCAAAACCTGACAAAAATGCCACAAAAAAAGAAAACTACAGGCCAATATCACTGATGAACATAGATGCAAAAATCCTCAACAAAATCCTAGAAATCAGGATCCAACAACACATTAAAAAGATAATCATATGGCTTTATCTTCAATTGTTAATGTGCAATCACATGATTGATTGCATATGAAGCATCTTGCATTGGATAAAGCCATATGTGTATGCTTTTTAATGTGTTGTTGGATCCTGATTTCTAGGATTTTGTTGAGGATTTTTGCATCTATGTTCATCAGTGATATTGGCCTGTAGTTTTCTTTTTTTGTGGCATTTTTGTCCAGGTTTTGGTATTAGGGTGATGGTGGCCTTCATAGAATGAGTTTGGAAGTTTACCTTCCTCTGCAATTTTCTGGAAGAGTTTGAGTAGGATAGGTGTTAGCTCTTCTCTAAATTTTTGGCAGAATTCATCTGTGAAGACGTCTGGACCTGGGCTATTGTTTGCTGGAAGATTTCTGATTACAGTTTCAATTTCCTGAGCTTGTGATGGTCTGTTAAGATTTTCTATTTCTTCCTGGTTCAGTTTTGGAAAGTTGTACTTTTCTAAGAATTTGTCCATTTCTTCCACGTTGTTCCATTTTATTGGCATATAATTGCTGATAGTCAGTCTCTTATGATCCTTTGTATTTCTGTGTTGTCTGTTGTGATCTCTCCATTTTCATTTCTGAATTTTATTGGATTTGATTTTTCTCCCTTTGTTTCTTGATGAGTCTGGCTAATAGTTTGTCAATTTTATTTATCCTTTCAAAGAACCAGCTTTTGGCTTTGTTGATTTTTTGTATGGTCTCTTTTGTTTCTTTTGCATTTATTTCTGCCCTAATTTTTAAGATTTCCTTCCTTCTACTAACTCTGGGGTTCTTCCATTTCTTCCTTTTCTAGTTGCTTTAGGTGTAGAGTTAGGTTATTTATATGACTTTTTTCTTGTGTCTTGAGGTATGCCTGTATTGCTATGAACTTTCCTCTTCGCACTGCTTTTATAGTGTCCCACAGGTTTTGGTTGTTGTGTTTTCATTTTCATTAGTTTCTATGCATATTTTGATTTCTTTCTTGATTTCTTCTGTGATTTGTTGGTTATTCAGAAGTGTGTTGTTCAGCCTCCATATGTTGGAATTTTTAATAGTTTTTCTCCTGTAATTGAGATCTAATCTTAATGCATCTGGTCAGAAAAGATGCTTGGAATGATTTCAATTTTTTTGAACATATCCAAAGGTTAGATTTATGGCCCGGATGTGATCTATCCTGGAGAAGGTTCTGTGAGCACTTGAGAAAAAGGTGAAATTCGTTGTTTTGGGGTGAAATGTCCTATAGATATCAATTAGGTCTAACTGGTCTATTGTATCATTTAAAGTTTGCATTTCTTTGTTAATTTTCTGTTTAGTTGATCTGTCCACAGATGTGAGTGGGGTATGAAAGTCTCCCTACTATTTTTGTACTATTATGATTAAAACTCTCCAGAAAGCAGGAATAGAAGGAACATACCTCAACATAATAAAAGCTATATATGACAAACCCACAGCAAACATTATCCTCAATGGTGAAAAATTGAAAGCATTTCCCCTAAAGTCAGGAACAAGACAAGGGTGCCCACTTTCACCACTACTATTCAGCATAGTTCTGGAAGTTTTGGCCACAGCAATCAGAGCAGAAAAAGAAATAAAGGAATCCAAATTGGAAAAGAAGAAATAAAACTCTCACTGCAGATGACATGATCTTCTACATAGAAAACCCTAAAGACTCCACCAGAAAAATTACTAGAGCTAAATCATGAATATAGTAAAGTTGCAGGATATAAAATCACACACAGAAATCCCTTGCATTCCTATACACTAATAATGAGAAAGTAGAAAAGAAATTAAGGAAACCATTCACCATTGCAACGAAAAGAATAAAAATACTTAGGAATATATCTACCTAAAGAAACTGAAGACCTATATATAGAAAATTATGAAAACACTGATGAAAGAATCAAAGAGGACACTAATAGATGGAGAAATATACCATGTTCATGGATCGGAAGAATCAATATAGTGAAAATGAGTATACTACCAAAGCAATCTACAGATTCAATGCAATCCATATCAAGCTACCAGCGGTATTTTTCACAGAACGAGAAATAATTTCACAATTTGTATGGAAATACAAAAAACCTCGAATAGCCAAAGCAATCTTGAGAAAGAAGAATGGAACTGGAGGAATCAACCTGCCTGACTTCAGGCTTTACTACAAAGCCACAGTCATCAAGACAGTATGGTACTGGCACAAAGACAGAAATATAGATCAATGGAACAAAATAGAAAGCCCAGAGATAAATCCACCACCATGGACACCTTATCTTCGACAAATGGATTAAAGACAATCTCTTTAACAAGTGGTGCTGGGAAAACTGGTCAACCACTTGTAAAAGAATGAAACTAGATCACTTTATAACACAACACACAAAATAAACTCAAAATGGATTAAGGATCTAAACGTAAGACCAGAAACTATAAAAATCCTAGAGGACAACATAGGCAAAACACTCTCCGACATACATCACAGCAGGATCCTCTATGATCCACCTCCCAGAATACTGGAAATAAAAGGCAAAATAAACAAAATGGGATCTAATTAAAACTAAAACTTCTGCACAACAAAGGAAACTATAAGCAAGGTGAAAAGACAGCCTTCTGAATGGGAGAAAAATAATAGCAAATGAAGCAACAGACAAACAACTAATCTCAAAATTATACAAGCGACTTTTGCAGCTCAAGTCCAGAAAAATAAACGACCCAATCAAAAAATGGGCCAAAAACTAAATAGACATTTCTCCAAAGAAGACATACAGATGGCTAACAAACACATGAAAAGATGCTCAACATCACTCATTATCAGAGAAATGCAAATCAAACCACAATGAGGTACCATTTCAACCAGTCAGAATGCAGATCCAAAAGTCTACAAGCAATAAATGCTGGAGAGGGTGTGGAGAAAAGGGAACCCTCCTACACTGTTGGTGGGAATGCAACCTAGTACAGCCCTATGGAGAACAGTGTGGAGATTTCCTTAAAAAACTGCAAATAGAACTGCTTATGACCTAGCAATCCCACTGCTGGGCATACACCTGAGGAAACCAGAATTGAAAGAGACTCGTGTACCCCAATGTTCATCGCAGCACTGTTTATAATAGCAGGACATGGAACAACCTAGATGTCCATCAGCACTGAATGGATAAGAAAGCTGTGGTACATATACACAATGGAGTATTACTCAGCCGTTTAAAAAGAATTCATTTGAATCAGTTCTAATGAGGTGGACCTGAACTGGAGCCTACTGTACCCTACACCCTATGAACAGTCCGCCAGCAAGCGAAAAACCATACACGGTGTAATCCCATGCATCATACACTCGCCGACCTTCTAGCCAAAGAATGCGTAACGATACACTGCTACTCGTGGCGACAGCAAAGAGAGCCGATGTATACCGACACACGGTCTTTTGGCCTCTGCGGGCGACGGCAGGTGGGACTGATCTTTGGGAGCCCTGGCCACTTGGACAGATGTACCTTATCCCCATCCATGTCGACCAACTCCGCAATCCCCCGCCCCTCAGGTTTCCCCCTGCTGAACCCAGGGTGCTCGGGGCTCGGCTGCCTGGGTGACCCGAGAGAGGGGATCGGGGCAGCAGACGCGCTGGAGAGCGGGTTCCAGCGCTGGGACACACTGTAACCCCGTGGTGGATCTCCTCCAGCTCCCTGTATGCACCCTACAACCTTCCGCTCCCACTAATTAGCCTGCATTAAAATCAATATAAAATATCTATACTCTTACAACAACCCACCCATGAACCTGAGATCTAATCGGCACTCCCTCGTCACCTCCCTCATCCGGCACATAGATGGACACAACGTGGAACAAGTGACAGATTTCCTTTTCTTTGGGCTCAATCACTCCCCGCGCTCGCGGACTGCAGCCATCCGACCTACACAACACCCCCCATCTCTCCTCTGGCGCGACACGCTAGACCCACACCTACCACGCTATTCCCTACCCCGCCCGAGTCCCCCACCCGGTCTTCTCCGTCCCCCGCTCCCTGGTCTCTCTCAGTAGTCATCCGTGTCGGACTCGTCCTAGCGCCTCCTGGCTATCCAACCCAAGCTGCCGCCCCCCCCAAGCCCTGATGCCGCCCCTCCGCCTGCTCCTGCGCGCAGACTCTTGAGAGTCCTTTGGACCGGCAGCGAGAATCCACAGCATCCCTACCGCGCCACTCCGCTCCGTGCCTCGATTCCCGGAACGCCCGCTCTCCGCTCCCGCTGCAGTGCCCCCTCTATCATTTCCTGTTGCAGGAGGGGGACCCCCCTTCCCAGGCGCCCAAATGGCTCTCTGCTCTACCCACCCCTCAGAACCTGCCTTGCTCCCGCGGAGACACATCGTGCTGCCCCAGCGCCCGCTTCCTTCCTCTCGGCGCACCCCCGCGGCCCCCGCGCGCTCGGCGACGCAGTGGGGCTCCAGGGAACCAGGAGAACTGCTCTGCACGCCTGGCTCCGCGCTCTCTCTCTTATCGGTGCTCCCGCCTCCCAGTCCCGGGCTGCTCCCTTGGCCACCTATCTCTCCTCCGCGTCTCTTCCTGCTCGCCTCGCCCGCCTGGCCTCCGCCACCCACGCCTGGCTCGCTCCGCTCGCGACCGGCCCGCTTCTTGGGACGTGCCCCGACACGTGTTCCTCCTCTTTCCCCTCTCCTCCCCGCCTCTTCGGTCTGGCTGGTAGCCCTCTCTACAACTTTTGTATTCTTACCGCCGCTCTCTGTTATATAAATAGCTCATGGAATGGTTACTAAAGGGCCTGACAGGTGGGCAGTCTTCAGTCCGTGTGCTTTCCCTAACA
Organism: Capra hircus; assembly: GCF_001704415.2. Taxonomy (NCBI): domain Eukaryota; kingdom Metazoa; phylum Chordata; class Mammalia; order Artiodactyla; family Bovidae; genus Capra; species Capra hircus. Next base: position 8,035 of record NW_017195891.1, read on the forward strand.
CTTTGGCCACTTGTTGGGAAAGATTCTGATGCGGAAAGCTGAGGCAGGAGGAGCAAGGGGATGACAGATGATGAGGTGGTTGGATGCATCAGTGACTCATGGACATGATTTGAGAAGATCTGGTAGTTGGTGTTGGACAGGGAGCCTGGTGTGCTGCAGTCCATGGGGTCACAAGAGTCAATGTGACTCGCCCTGCCTGAGTGCAATTACCCCTCTCCTCTCCTCCTACCCCGTTTTTTTTTTCTCTCCCCTCTCCCAGTTTCTACCCGTCTCTCACCTCCTTCCTCTCGAAACTCAATCCCTCTCTCCTCGCTTCTCACCGCTCCTCCTTCTTACACTACTCCTTCCCCACTCTCTTCTTCCGGCTCCTTCCCTCTCCCAGCAATTCCATCCATCCCATCCCTCATATACCCACTCGTCAGATTCTTTTGTATTTTTTTTAAAGACCCCCTGTTGTCGCACGCTTCTTCAGTGTCGAGCTGGACGCCAAGTCAAATACTCCTTCACTCATGCTTCTCTCTCACCTCTCGGAGTCGTCCGGTGAGATCCCTCCGCCTGTGCGTCACCACACCCGCCCCACACACCCACCCCCACTCGCCCCTCTCCACCGCCTCTCAGCGGCCCTGCCTTCTCTTATGGCCCTCTCTGTGAACAACATCACCAAGTCAGAACCTGGGATGTGTCCATTGACTTC
>NW_017195892.1:0-8728 GCF_001704415.2 Capra hircus
GGGGAAATGGCCTTTCCTGAGGCCACCAGAGCATGTCCCTGAGGTCCCCGTCGTAAGTAGAGAGAAACTGCCGCAACTCGAGAAATCCAGAAGGTTCTCCCCTCCAGGCGAGATGAGGCCCATTTCCAATGAGGCCTCTTGAGGCTAATCACACCTAACGTCTGGAACTTCCAAAGGGTACATCACCCACTTGTTGCAACTCAAAGAAGTTCCCCGACATAACCGTCTCCACTTGAGAGAAAGCTCGAGACTCCCGCGACATCCAGAGGAGCCCCGTTTCCGCCTCCTAGCTCGAGAGGAGGGATCCTTTCCCTGCGTGTTCGGGAAAGAATTCCCGGCGTTTCCGTCGCATCTCAAGAGGAGGCGCTCTCCACAGGAAAGGCGAGAGGAATTCCAGGTCGTAGCCACCATACCAGAGTCCCCCAGATGTCTCAGTCCATTCCAGGGAAACCAGTTTTCCCTGCACTGCCTCGACTTTCAAGCCGAGGATCGACTCACAGCAACGGTGGAACGTGGGACAGCCCTGTGGGAAAGCCTCGTGGGAAAGCCTCCTGCAAAAACCTCGATGAAAGTCACAGATTTCTTCATCCACGCGAAGGGAAGCATGACACTGCTGCTACAGCTCGGGAGGAAAGTGCACGTGCATGACCTAAGTCGAGACGAGGACTGAATCCCCGGTGGAGACTCCAGAAGTACCCCAAGATCCATGTCAGCACTGGAGAGGAATCTTCAGGTTCCGGCACCGTCTCCACACAACGTCTTAGGCCCCGGCATCGACGGGAGAGGAATCCCGAGAGGCCCCCTAGCAACTCGCATGGGGACTGGCCTTTCCTGAGGCCACCAGAGCGGGTCCCTGAGGTCCTCGTCTTAAGTCGAGAGCACCTGTGGCAACTCGAGAAAATCCAGGAGGTTCTCCCCTCCAGGCGAGATGAAGGCCATTTCCGCGGAGGCATCTCGAGGCTAATCAACCTGGCCTCTGGAATTTCCAAAGGGTCCTTCACACCCTTGCTGCAACTCAAGAAGTTTCCCGACGTACCTGTCGCCACTCGAGAGGAAGCACGAGAGTCCTGCCCACATCCAGAGAAGCCCCGTTTCCGCCTCATAGCTGGAGAGGTGGAATCCTTTCCCTGCGTTGTCGGTAAAGAATTCCCGGTGTTCCGGTCGCATCTCAAGAGGAGGCGCTCTCCACAGGAAACACGAGGGGATCTCCAGGGTCGTGACACCATTCCCTGAGTGCCACAGATTTCTCAGTCTATTCCAGGGAAACCTATTTTCCCTGCATTGCCTCGACTTTCAAGCCGAGGATCCACTCACACCACGGTGGCACGTGGGACAGCCCTGCGGGAAAGCCTCGTGGGAAAGCCTCGAGGAAAAGCCACAGATCCCTAGATCCACGCAAAGGGAAGTGTGACAATGATGCTACAGCTCGGGAGGAAAGCGCACGTGCATGCCCCCACTCGAGACGAGGACTGACTCCCCTGGGGAGACTCCAGAAGTACCCAAAGACCATGTCAGCACTGGAGAGGAATCCTCAGATTCCGGCACGGACTCCACACAAGATCTTAGGCCGCGGCATCGATGGGAGAGGAATTCCGAGAGGCCCCCGAGCAACTCGCATGGGGACTGGCCTTTCCTGAGGCCACCAGAGCGGGTCCCTGAGGTCCTCGTCCTAAGTCGAGAGCACCTGCCGCAACTCGAGAAAATCCAGGAGGTTCTCCCCTCCAGGCGAGATGAGGCCCATTTCCGCAGAAGCGTCTCGAGGCAAATCACACCTAACCCTTGGAACTTCCAAAGGGTCCTTCAAACCCTTGCTGCAACTCAAGAAGTTTCCCCACATACCCGTCTCCACTCGAGAGGAAGCACGAGAGTCCCGCCCACATCCAGAGGAGCCCCGTTTCCGCCTCCTAGCTCGAGAGGATGGATCCTTTCCCTGCGTGGTCGGGAAAGAATTCTCGGCGTTTCCGTCGCAACTCAAGAGGAGGCGCTCTCCACAGGAAAGGCGAGAGGAACTCCAGGGTCGTGCCACCATTCCCAGAGTCCCCCAGATGTCTCAGTCCATTCCAGGGAAACCTGTTTTCCCTGCACTGCCTCGACTTTCAAGCCGAGGATGGACTCACCACCACGGTGGCACGTGGGACAGCCCTGTGGGAAAGCCTCGTGGGAAAGCCTCGTGTGAAAGCCTCGAGGGAAAGCCACAGATCCCTTGATCCTCGCGAAGGGAAGCGTGACACTGCTGCTACATCTCGGGAGGAAAGCGCACGTGCATGCCCCCACTCGAGACGAGGACTGACTCCCCTGGGGAAACTCCAGAAGTACCCCAAGATCCATGTCAGCACTGGAGAGGAATCCTCAGGTTCGGTCACCGACTCCCCACAAGGTCTTAGGCCCCAGCATGGACGGGAGAGGAATCCCGAGAGGCCCGCGAGCAACTTGCATGGGGACTGGCCTTTCCTGAGGCCACCAGAGCGGGTCCCTGAGGTCCCCGACTTAAGTCGAGAACACCTGCCGCAACTCGAGAAAATCCAGGAGGTTCTCCCCTCCAGGTGAGATGAGGCCCATTTCCGCTGAGGCGTCTCGAGGCTAATCACACCTAACCTCTGGAACTTCCAAACGGTCCTTCACACTCTTGCTGCAACTCAAGAAGTGCCCCGACTTACCCGTCTCCACTCGAGAGGAAGCACGAGAGTCCCGCCCACATCCAGAAGAGACCCGTTTCTGTCTCCTAGCTCGAGAGGAGGGATTCTTTCCCTGCGTGTTCGGGGAAGAATTCCCGGCGTTCCCGTCGCATCACAAGAGGAGACGTTCTCCACAGGAAAGGCGAGAGGAACCCCAGGGTCGTGCCACCATTCCCAGAGTCCCCCAGATGTCTCAGTCCATTCCAGGGAAACCATTTTTCCCTGCACTGTCTCGACTTTCAAGCCGAGGATCCACTCACACCACGGTGGCACGTGGGACAGCCCTGTGGGAAAGCCCCTTGGAAAGCCTCGTGGGAAAGACACAGATCCCTTGATCCACGGGAAGGGAAGCGTGACACTTCTGCTAGAGCTGAGGAGGAAAGCGCACGTGCATGCCCCCACTCGAGACGAGGACTGACTCCCTTGGGGAGACTCCAGAAGTACACCAAGATCCATGTCAGCACTGGAGAGAAATCCTCAGGTTCCGGAACCGACTCCACACAAGGCCTTGGCCACAGCATCGACGGGAGAGGAATCCCGAGATGCCACCGAGCAACTCGCATGGGTCTGGCCTTTCCTGAGGCCATCAGAGCGGGTCCCTGAGTTCCCCGTCCTAAGTCGAGAGCACATGCTTCAACTCGAGATAATACAGGAGGTTCTCCCCTCCAGGCGAGATGAGGCCCATTTCCGCTGAGGCGTCTCGAGTCTAAACACACCTAACCTCTGGAACTTCCAAAGGGTCCTTCACACCCTTGCTGCAACTCAAGAAGTTCCCCGACATACCCGTCTCCACTCGAGAGGAAGCACGAGAGTCCCGCCCACATCCAGAGGAGCCCCGTTTCCGCCTCCTAGCTCGAGAGGAGGGATCCTTTCCCTACGTGGTCGGGAAAGAATTCCCGGCGTGCCTGTCACATCTCAAGAGGAGTCGGTCTCCACCGGAGAGGGGAGAGGAACTCCAGGATCGTGCCACCATTCCCAGAGTCCCCCAGATGTCTCAGTCCATTCCAGGGAAACCTGTTTTCCCTGCACTGCCTCCACCTTCAAGCCGAGGATCGACTCACACCACGGTGGCACGTGGGACAGCCCTGTGGGAAAGCCTCGTGGGAAAGCCTCGAGGGAAAGCCACAGATCCGTTGATCCTCGCGAAGGGAATCGTGACTCTGCTGCTACAGCTCGAGAGGAAACCGCACGTTCATGCCCCCACTCGAGACGAGGACTGACTCCCCTGGGGAGACTCCAGAAGTACCCCAAGATCCATGTCAGCACTGGAGAGGAAATCCTCAGGTTCCGGCACCTGCTGGGAGCCAGTATGAGGAACCCCGCCCATGACAAGGTCTTGAGGAAGGAAGCTGACATACGCAAGGCGTGCTCAGACTTCAGGGACCCCTCTGCAAATTCCTAAGCACGTACCCCAACTAAAATCTGCCGGGCTTTTGTGCTCTGTTTTTCCACTCTTCTGACATTTTCTGGAAAAATTCAATTCAGGGCTTTAGTCTTCTGCATTTGAAAGAGTGTTTCAATCCAAAAACCCCTCCGATGGCTTTCTAGCCTGCCTGCAGGACTCGTACAGCTGCGCATGTGATTGTTTGAGGCCTCCTGACCGCAGGAGGCACAGGAAGCTTAAAACATCCTAGGAATGTAGGAGCTTCCGAGGAGTCAAAATCTTTAGAATAGGACTGATTAATGGTTTCATTTTTTGGGTCAATGCTTGCTGCCAAATTTTCATATCCTTTATTTTTAGATATAGTTGGTATATAGAAAAACAAGTAGTAGACCTGGTATTAGCAACATTAGATCTTTGAGTTAAGTACCTTCTTTGTTATATCCCACTGCACCTTTGTTCTATAGAGATGTAACTTTAATGCTTTAAGGAGATGCAGATTAAAAAAAAAAAAAACACATCAGGGGAAACAAAATTAACATTCCATTAAGGAAGAGAGCCAAAAAGTGTTAACAAGCCTCTTGGCCAAAAGATAATGTAAATCACCTGAGACCTTTTGTATACAAAATGATATACGGAAAGAATCTGGGTTGCGAACGCTACATAATTTTGTGTTACCCATTGATCTCCGTGTTTTATCAAAAGTATAAAAGGCCTTCTGAACAATAAAGGATGGGGGCCAGTTTCTCGAACTAGTCTCTCGGCCTGGTTTCTTGGGACTCTGGCTCCCCCCCATGTCTCTCTCTCTCTCTTCTTCTCTCCCCTTCCCTCTCTCTGCTCTTTACTTTAACTTCAGGCTGAATCTCCATCTGGGGCGCGGAGGCTCGCCAGGGTCTACTTACTTGCCCCGGCTGTTAAGACCCGCACGAAAGGGAGCTTAAGGCGAGGCACCCTTAGATATTCAAGCGTGCGCGGTGGCCCAACGTAGATGGTGCAAATTCCTTGTCTGGAATTTTATTGGCCTTCCGCGTAAACCAAGCTATTCAGCCCTCTTCCTCCACTTAATCTTCTTACTACACTATAGTTTCTTAATCTAATCTTACATTAATAAACAAACAAGTCTTTCCACGCCAACGCCGTCCACCCTTCGAATTCCCTGGATCCACCGGGGCTGGACCCCGGCAAGTGGTGCCCGGAACAGGCTATTCGAAGGTAGGTTCCTCGGAGCAAATGCTCCCCCCGGAGCACTCTCTGTTGCTCCCCCCGGAGTGACTTAATCACTCCCCCCGGAGTACTTTCGGGGTACTCCCCCAGTGTTGAGTGTTCGGGATGGCTAGGACCCCACTCAGGGTGCCGCGGACCCCCCTGTAGGGATAGACAGGGTGAGGACGAGTGGGAAGTGTTCAAGGGTTTAAGAGAAACCTGGTGCTCTAGAGGTTGAAAAGAAACCTGCTATCTTAGGGTTTAAAACAAAACCCCCCTTGGCTAAGGTAAAACCTTTTTGTCAAGGCAGACTTTTCTATAACTCTTAATTTTCTGACACGGGTAACAATGACTCAAAACAATGACACCTCTTTATACAAGTAATTTTGTAACTGTTAAACAAAAAAAGACAAATTAAAGATTAAAAGGCTCGTGTTACGAGACCAATGTCCTTGGTTTCCAGAAAAGAGATTTAGATACTTGGATAAAGGTAATAAAACAGCTAAAAACTAATTATACTTTGCATGGGCCTGTAAATGCTTTTGCTCTGTAAAATATTATTACAAATGTTCTGGACCCCCGTCATGAGGCTGTTAGTTAGATAGCCTATGGGAGAGGACCTATAGCAGTGGATCGTAGTGGGTCTCCACCTATTACGCAGATCATATTTTCTGCCATTGGCAAACAAAAGAGAGAGAGACTGTACTCTTTCCTCCCGAGGAAGGAGGGTGCTTATAGGACGCAGCGGCCGAGCGCCCTGGAGAGCCCCCTCCCCCTCTACACAAACCAAACCTTTAAAAGAGTTGTCTTATTTAAGGCGACCACTGCAACCTCTGCTTGCGCCTCCCCAGGGCTTAAGAACTCCCCACTTTATATCCAAAGCCTCCCAGAACATTGCTTAAGTTTGAAAACGATAGTGACAATATTTTTGAGCAAAAGAGCTTTTTAAAACAGAGCTTGCTCCTTGCATAAAATCCCCTCAGGAGGGGCCTCACCCAACCAAAAAAAAGAAAAAGGAAGAAAAACAGGAAAAAAAAAAGAAAAATATTCGTAATAAAAAAGGACTTAACAAATGCAAAATGTTTCTCTTGAGGCCCAAATAGAAACATTTTTTGCCAAAATGTCTTGCTAAACAGAGATAACAAGCCCGTACCAAAACAACCCCAGGTAGCTCAGGCCTGGACCTCAGTTCCACCACCTTAATAATAATAGCTCCTGACTCAGATTCCAGTGGGCTAGTCCCCTGCTGAGGACATTGTAAGACTTGTGCTGGGGCATAGCTTGCTTTCTTTTCAAAAAATTTCGGTAGTGTCTTGTGTAGTAAATTCTGATTATACTAAAAAAAATTGAAGTTTTGATATCGCCACCTGCTAAAACTGTGCAATTAAAATTAAAAAATAGCACAGCTTTTGCTTTTACCTTATTACCAGACAGAAAAACCAGACAAAAAAAGCCCCAGAGGATCTAGATCTAGCTTTTTGGGTGCAAAAAATTGCAGCTTCTAGGCCTTTAAAAAGATTTTTTAAAGATATAAAATGTCATGGCTGTTAGACAATAGACAAGACGTTTCTTACATTGCTGAGAGACTAGCGCAGCTCCTGGCCAACATATACTACTGAAAAGGAGTTGGTGGATTAGAAAAGGTGGTATGCAGGATAAAAAAATGCTATAGAGTAAGAGGTGAGAGAGAGTTTAAAACCTTGGTGAATAGTGAGCTCCCCGTTGCTGGAAGTATTCAAGCAAAGATTAAATGGTTACTTGTCATCTAAAAGGCTATAGACCAGATTTGGGTTATAAAAAGATCATTAAAAAAGCTTTTCTTGCTTCTTATATTTGGGTCTGCCAAAAGTTTTAAAACTGATAATGTCCTTTTAAAGCTGCTGAGAGATTGTTTTACTAACTTTAAATGATTTCCAAAAATTATTAGGTGATATTAATTGGATATGCCCACATTTAAAACTGACTTTTGTAGATTTAAAGCCTTTTGTTTGATTGCTGAAAAATAACAATCCTAATCCCAGTTCTAAGAAAAAGTTGACTAGTGTGACACAGTTGGCTTTCGTTAAAGTGAATGAGGCTTTAAATGATCAGTTAATTAAGATTAATATTGCCAAAAAAAGGAGATTAAATTATTCTTGCCACAAAATGTATACCTACAGGATGCTTGTGACAAGAAGGCCCATTGGTTCCATCTAATGACCCCCCCAAAAAATAGTTTTATCTTATCCCAACTTGGTGGAACAATGGCCTCTGCCTAAGAAAAAATTACTGACATATTAATTTAAAAGATTAATTCAAGCATACTGATTTATTAAATTGTTCAGTAAAGAGCCATCAAAAATTGTAATTCCATATAACAAAAAACAACTTGATGCTTTTCAAATGTTTGATGATTGGCAGATTGCTATAGGAAATTCTTGTGATCAGATCTTGCATCATTTACCCTCACGTGCTTTGTTAATTCAAAAATTAAAAAAGGAGAAATTAAGTATAGTTTTCCCCCATCAGATTTTACAACATGTTCTCTTTGTAATAAGTTAAATGCTGATTCGTTTGGAACAGTAAAATAAAAAGCCATTGTAAAGCAAAAAGATCTCCAGATAACAAAAAGATCCCGACCCAGAGAATTTGCTGCGGGTCGAGGAAGTGTTTATATTTTTTCCACAGGGTGCAGATTCGTCAATTTGGATCCCGGACAGACTGATTCGCCACAAAAGAAAAAGGGAACTTCTCTGCCGCCACGCCGGCGGGAAAACAGCCGTGCACCAAAAGCTGCGGGCGGGGCCAGCCTGACTGACGGAACCCAGTGCACCGCACTCGCAGCCCGTTACAGCGCCAGTGTCAGAGGGCGGGGTGAAGGCGCGCTGCTCCCACCGGCAGAAGAGGCAAAAGAAACATCAAGATCCCGGCGGGACTAACAGCTGCTGCAGCGCAAACTCCAACCAGAAAATGACTCTATTTACTCTATTTTGGCTTGTCTATCCTCTCCTTATGTTCTTTCTTTTCACCAATGATTCCAGAAAACTTAACGTACCTAATGTAGCAACTTGTGAACCATGGATGTTTTTCATCTTGTTTAACTCCTCAAAGTAATGTCTGCTCTTTTGTGGTTTTAAAGATGTCCTGTAACTGTAACAACTTATTGATATGATAATTATGTTCTTGCTGTGTTACAATAACTGTTATTGTTCTATGGCAGCGGTCATTGACTCAACAAGTGTAAATGCCCAATATGTTAAAAAATCAAGTTTTAGGTGTTTTGGAACAGCTCAGATATTAGTTTAGACTTAGGGAAACTGCATAACCAGATTCAGACCTTGGAACACTCCCGATTAGATTTTACCACGCAGGAGAAGCCAATGACTTTTTCCACACTTTCTCTAACTTCATTTCTGGAAAGACTATTCTGTCTACTCTTTATAATCTTGCTCCTCGTAATCATTCTTCCTGTATTGTCTAGATTCTTCGG
>NW_017195893.1:0-8728 GCF_001704415.2 Capra hircus
TGTAGCTGCAGTGTCACGCTTCCCGTCGCGTGGATTAAGGGATCAGCGTCTTTCCCTCGAGGCTTTCCACGAGTTTCCCACGAGGCTTACCCACAGGGCTGTCCCACGTGCCACCGTGGTGTGAGTGGATCCTCGCTTGAAAGTCGAGGCAGTGCAGGGAAAACAGGTTTCTCTGGAATGGACTGAGACATCTGGGGGACTCTGGGAAATGGTGCATGACCCTGGAGTTCCTCTCGCCTTTCCTGTGGAGCGGCCCTCCTCTTGAGATGCGACGGGAACGCCGGGGATTCGTTCCCATCCACGCAGGGAAAGGATCCCTTCTCTCGAGCTATGAGGGGGAAACGTGGCTACTCTGGATGTGGGCGGGACTCTCGTGCTTCCTCTCGAGTGGAGACGGGTATGCCGGGCAACTTCTTGAGTTCCAGTAAGGGTTTTGAGGGAACCTTTGGAAGTTCCAGAGGTTAGATGTGATTAGCCTCGAGACGCCTTAGCGGAAAATGGGCCTCATCTCTCCTGGAGGGGAGAACCTCCTGAATTTTCTCGAGTTGCGGCAGGTGTTCTTGACTTACGACGGGGACCTCAGGAACCCGCTCTGGTGCCTCAGGAAAGGCCAGGCCCCATGCGAGTTGCTCGGGGCCTCTCGGGATCCCTCTCCCATCGATGCCGGGGGCCTAAGACCTTGTGTGGAGTCGGTGCCCGAACCTGAGGATTCCTCTCCAGTGCTGACATGGATCTTGGGGTAATTCTGGTTTCTCCCCACGGGAGTCAGTCCTCGTCTCGAGTGGGGGCATGCACGTGCACTTTCCTCACGAACAGTAGCAGCAGTGTCACGCTTCCCTTCGCGTGTGATCAAGGGAGCTGTGGCTTTCCCTCGAGGCTTTCCCACGAGGCTTTCTCCACAAGGCTTTCCCACAGAGCTGTCCCACGTGCCACCGTGGTGTGAGTCGATACTCGGCTTGAAAGTCGAGGTAGTGCAGGGAAAACAGGTTTCCCTGGAATGGACTGAGACATCTGGTGGTCTCTGTGAATGTGGCACGACCCTGGAGTTCCTCTCGCCTTTCCTGTGGGAGAGCGCCTCCTCTTGAGATGAGACGGGAACCCAGGGAATTCTTTCCCGGCCACGCAGGGAAAGGATCCCTCCTCTCCAGCTAGGAGGCGGAAACGGGGCTCCTCTGGATGTTGGGCAGGACTCTCGTGCTTCCTCTCGAGTGTAGACGGGGTATGTCGGGGAACTTCTTGGGTTGCAGCAAGGGTGTGAAGGACCGTTTGGAATTTCCAGAGGTTAGGCGTGATTAGCCTCGAGACGCCCTCAGCGGAAATGGGCCTCATCTCGCTTGGAGGGGAGAATCTCCAGGATTTTCTCGAGGTGCGGCAGGTGCTCTCGACTTACGACGGGGACCTCAGGGACCCGCTCTGGTTGCCTCAGGAAAGGCCAGTCCCCATGCGAGTTGCTCGGGGGCCTCTCGGGATTCCTCTCCCGTCGATGCTGGGGCCTAAGACCTTATGTGGAGTCGGTGCCTGAACCTGAGGATTCCTCTCCAGTGCCGACATGGATCTTGGGGTACTTCTGGAGTCTACCCAGGGGAGTCAGTCCTCGTCTCGAGTCGGGGGCATGCACGTACGCTTTCCTCCCGAGCTTTAGCAGCATTGTCGGTCTTCCCTTCGTGTGGATCAAGGGATCTGTGGCTTTCCCTCGAGGCTTTCCGACGTGGCTTTCCCACGAGGCTTTCCCACAGGGCTGTCCCACGTGCCACCGTGGTGTGAGTGGATCCTTGGCTTGAAAGTCGAGGCAGGGCAGGAAAAACAGGTTTCCCTGGAATGGACTGAGACATCTGGTGGTCTCTGTGAATGGTGGCACGACCCTGGAGTTCCTCTCGCCTTTCCTGTGGAGAGCGCCTCCTCTTGAGATGCGACGGAAATGCCGGGAATTCTTTCCCGACCACGCAGGGAAAGGATCCCTCCTCTCGAGCTAGGAGGCGGAAACAGGGCTCCCTCTGGATGTGGGCGGGACTCTCGTGCTTCCTCTCGGAGTGGAGACGGTTATGTCGGGGAACTTCTTGAGTTGCAGCAAGGGTGTGACGGACCCTTTTGAAGTTCCAAATGTTAGATGTGATTAGCCTAGAGACACCGGCAGTGGAAATGGGTCTCATTTCGCCTGGAGGGGAGAACCTCCTGGATTTTCTCGAGTTGCGGCAAGTGCTCTCTCGACTTACGACGGGGACCTCCAGGACCCGCTCTGGTGGCCTAAGGAAAGGCCAGTCCCCATGCGCGTTGCTCGGGAGCCTCTCGGGATTCCTCTCCGTCGATGCCGGGACCTAAGAGCTTGTGTGGAGTCGGTGCCGGAAACTGAAGATTCCTCTCCAGTGCTGACATGGATGTTGGGGTACTTCTGGAGTCTCCCCAGGGGAGTCAGTCCTCGTCTCGAGTGGGGGCATGCACGTACGCATTCCTCCCGAGCTGTACCAGCAGTGTCATGCATTCATAGGCGTGGATCAAGGGATCTGTGGCTTTCGCTTGGAGGCTTTCCCACTGGAGGCTTTCCCACAGGTCAGTCCCACGTGCCACACGTGGTGTGAGTCGATCGTTCGGCCTTGAAAGTCGAGGCAGTGCAGGGAAAACAGGTTTCCCTGGAATGGACTGATATACCTGGGGGACTCGGGGAATGGTGGAACTACCCTGGAGTTCCTCTCGCCTTTCCTGTGGAGAGCGCCTCCTTTTGAGATGCGACGGGAAATGCTGGGAATTCTTTCCCGACCACACAGGGAAAGGATACCTCCTCTCGAGCAAGGAGGCGGAAAACGGGCTCCTCTGGATGAGGGCGGGACTCTCGTGCTTCCTCTCGAGTGGAGACCGGTATGTCGGGGAACTTCTTGAGTTGCAGCAAGGGTGTGAAGGACCCTTTGAAAGTTGCAGATGTTCGATGTGATTAGCCTCGAGACGCCTCAGCGGAAATGGGCCTCATCTCGCCTGGAGGGGAGAACCTCCTGGATGTTTCTCGAGTTGCGGCAGGTGCTCTCGACTTACGATGGGGACCTCAGGGACCCGCTCTGGTGGCCTCACGAAAGGCCCGTCCCCATGAGAGTTGATGTGGGGCCTCTCGGAACCCTTTCCCGTCGATGCCAGGGCCTAAGACCCTGTTTGGAGTCGGTGTCGGATCCTGAGGATTCCTCTCCAGTGCTGACATGGATCTTGGGGGTACTTCTGGAGTCTCCCCAGGGGAGTCAGTCCTCGTCTCGAGTGGGGGCATGCACGTGCCCTTTCCCCCCGAGCTGTAGCAGCAGTGTCACGCTTCCCTTTGCGTGGATCAAGGGATCTGTGGCTTTCCCTCGAGGCTTTCCCACGAGGCTTTCCCACGAAGCTTTCCCACAGGGCTGTCCCACGTGCCACCGTGGTGTGAGTCGATCCTCGGCTTGAAAGTCGAGGCTGTTGCAGGGAAAACAGGTTTCCCTGGAATGGACTGAGACATCTGGGGGACTCTGGGAATGGTGGCACGACCCTGGAGTTCCTCTCGCCTTTCCTGTGGAGAGCACCTCCTCTTGAAATGCGACGGGAACAACGGGAATTCTTTCCCGACCACGCAGGGAAAGGATCCCTCCTCTCGAGCTAGGAGGCGGAAACGGGGCTCCTCTGGATATTGGCGGAACTCTCGTGCTTCCTCTCGAGTGGAGACGGGCATGTCGGGGAATTTCTTGAGTTGCAGCAAGGGTGTGAAGGACCCTTTGTAAGTTCCAGAGGTTAGGTGTGATGAGCCTCGAGACGCCTCAGCGGAAATGGGCCTCATCTCGCCTGGAGGGGAGAACCTCCTGGATTTTCTCGAGTTGCGGCAGGAGCTCTCGAGTTACGACGGGGACCTCAGGGACATACTCTGGTGGCCTCAGGAAAAGGCCTGTCAAAATGCGAGTTGCTCGGGGGACTCTCGGGAATCCTCTCCCGTCGATGCTGGGACCTAAGACCTTGTGTGGAGTCGGTGCCGGAACCTGAGGTTTCCTCTCCAGTCCTGACTTGGATCTTGGGGTACTTCTGGAGTCTCCCCAGGGGAGTCAGTCCTCGTCTCGAGTGGGGGCATGCACGTGTGCTTTCCTCCCGAGCTGTAGCAGCAATGTCGCACTTCCCTTCGCGTGGATCAAGGAATCTGTGGCTTTCCCTCGAGGCTTCCCCACGAGGCTTTCCCACGAGGCTTGCCCTCAAGGCTGTCCCACATGCCACCGTGGTGTGAGTTGATCCTCGGCTTGAAAGTCGAGGCAGTGCAGGGAAAACAGGTTTCCCTGGAATGGACTGAGACATCTGGGGGACTCTGGGAATGGTGGCACGACCCTGGAGTTCCTCTCGCCTTTCCTGTGGAGAGCGCCTCCTCTTGAGATGCGACGGGAACGCCGGGAATTCTTTCCCCACCACGCAGGGAAAGGATCCCTCCTCTCGATCTAGGAGGCGGAAACAGGGCTCCTCTGGATATTGGCGGGACTCTCGTGCTTCCTCTCGAGTGGAGACGGTTATGTCGGGGAACTTCTTGAGTTGCAGCAAGGGTGTGACGGACCCTTTTGAAGTTCCAAATGTTAGATGTGATTAGCCTAGAGACACCGCAGTGGAAATGGGTCTCATTTCGCCTGGAGGGGAGAACCTCCTGGATTTTCTCGAGTTGCGGCAAGTGCTCTCGACTTACGACGGGGACCTCCAGGACCCGCTCTGGTGGCCTAAGGAAAGGCCAGTCCCCATGCGCGTTGCTCGGGAGCCTCTCGGGATTCCTCTCCCGTCGATGCCGGGACCTAAGAGCTTGTGTGGAGTCGGTGCCGGAAACTGAAGATTCCTCTCCAGTGCTGACATGGATGTTGGGGTACTTCTGGAGTCTCCCCAGGGGAGTCAGTCCTCGTCTCGAGTGGGGGCATGCACGTACGCATTCCTCCCGAGCTGTACCAGCAGTGTCATGCATTCATAGGCGTGGATCAAGGGATCTGTGGCTTTCGCTTGAGGCTTTCCCACGAGGCTTTCCCACAGGTCAGTCCCACGTGCCAACGTGGTGTGAGTCGATCGTCGCCTTGAAAGTCGAGGCAGTGCAGGGAAAACAGGTTTCCCTGGAATGGACTGATATACCTGGGGGACTCGGGGAATGGTGGAACTACCCTGGAGTTCCTCTCGCCTTTCCTGTGGAGAGCGCCTCCTTTTGAGATGCGACGGGAATGCCGGGAATTCTTTCCCGACCACACAGGGAAAGGATACCTCCTCTCGAGCAAGGAGGCGGAAAACGGGCTCCTCTGGATGAGGGCGGGACTCTCGTGCTTCCTCTCGAGTGGAGACCGGTATGTCGGGGAACTTCTTGAGTTGCAGCAAGGGTGTGAAGGACCCTTTGAAAGTTGCAGATGTTCGATGTGATTAGCCTCGAGACGCCTCAGCGGAAATGGGCCTCATCTCGCCTGGAGGGGAGAACCTCCTGGATGTTCTCGAGTTGCGGCAGGTGCTCTCGACTTACGATGGGGACCTCAGGGACCCGCTCTGGTGGCCTCACGAAAGGCCCGTCCCCATGAGAGTTGATGTGGGGCCTCTCGGGAACCCTTTCCCGTCGATGCCAGGGCCTAAGACCCTGTTTGGAGTCGGTGTCGGATCCTGAGGATTCCTCTCCAGTGCTGACATGGATCTTGGGGTACTTCTGGAGTCTCCCCAGGGGAGTCAGTCCTCGTCTCGAGTGGGGGCATGCACGCGCCTTTTCCCCCCGAGCTGTAGCAGCAGTGTCACGCTTCCCTTTGCGTGGATCAAGGGATCTGTGGCTTTCCCTCGAGGCTTTCCCACGAGGCTTTCCCACGAAGCTTTCCCACAGGGCTGTCCCACGTGCCACCGTGGTGTGAGTCGATCCTCGGCTTGAAAGTCGAGGCTGTTCAGGGAAAACAGGTTTCCCTGGAATGGACTGAGACATCTGGGGGACTCTGGGAATGGTGGCACTACCCTGGAGTTCCTCTCGCCTTTCCTGTGGAGAGCACCTCCTCTTGAAATGCGACGGGAACAACGGGAATTCTTTCCCGACCACGCAGGGAAAGGATCCCTCCTCTCGAGCTAGGAGGCGGAAACGGGGCTCCTCTGGATATTGGCGGAACTCTCGTGCTTCCTCTCGAGTGGAGACGGGCATGTCGGGGAATTTCTTGAGTTGCAGCAAGGGTGTGAAGGACCCTTTGTAAGTTCCAGAGGTTAGGTGTGATGAGCCTCGAGACGCCTCAGCGGAAATGGGCCTCATCTCGCCTGGAGGGGAGAACCTCCTGGATTTTCTCGAGTTGCGGCAGGAGCTCTCGAGTTACGACGGGGACCTCAGGGACATACTCTGGTGGCCTCAGGAAAGGCCTGTCAAAATGCGAGTTGCTCGGGGGACTCTCGGGAATCCTCTCCCGTCGATGCTGGGACCTAAGACCTTGTGTGGAGTCGGTGCCGGAACCTGAGGTTTCCTCTCCAGTCCTGACTTGGATCTTGGGGTACTTCTGGAGTCTCCCCAGGGGAGTCAGTCCTCGTCTCGAGTGGGGGCATGCACGTGTGCTTTCCTCCCGAGCTGTAGCAGCAATGTCGCACTTCCCTTCGCGTGGATCAAGGAATCTGTGGCTTTCCCTCGAGGCTTCCCCACGAGGCTTTCCCACGAGGCTTGCCCTCAAGGCTGTCCCACATGCCACCGTGGTGTGAGTTGATCCTCGGCTTGAAAGTCGAGGCAGTGCAGGGAAAACAGGTTTCCCTGGAATGGACTGAGACATCTGGGGGACTCTGGGAATGGTGGCACGACCCTGGAGTTCCTCTCGCCTTTCCTGTGGAGAGCGCCTCCTCTTGAGATGCGACCGGGAACGCCGGGAATTCTTTCCCCACCACGCAGGGAAAGGATCCCTCCTCTCGATCTAGGAGGCGGAAACAGGGCTCCTCTGGATATTGGCGGGACTCTCGTGCTTCCTCTCGAGTGGAGACGGTTATGTCGGGGAACTTCTTGAGTTGCAGCAAGGGTGTGACGGACCCTTTTGAAGTTCCAAATGTTAGATGTGATTAGCCTAGAGACACCGCAGTGGAAATGGGTCTCATTTCGCCTGGAGGGGAGAACCTCCTGGATTTTCTCGAGTTGCGGCAAGTGCTCTCGACTTACGACGGGGACCTCCAGGACCCGCTCTGGTGGCCTAAGGAAAGGCCAGTCCCCATGCGCGTTGCTCGGGAGCCTCTCGGGATTCCTCTCCCGTCGATGCCGGGACCTAAGAGCTTGTGTGGAGTCGGTGCCGGAAACTGAAGATTCCTCTCCAGTGCTGACATGGATGTTGGGGTACTTCTGGAGTCTCCCCAGGGGAGTCAGTCCTCGTCTCGAGTGGGGGCATGCACGTACGCATTCCTCCCGAGCTGTACCAGCAGTGTCATGCATTCATAGGCGTGGATCAAGGGATCTGTGGCTTTCGCTTGAGGCTTTCCCACGAGGCTTTCCCACAGGTCAGTCCCACGTGCCAACGTGGTGTGAGTCGATCGTCGCCTTGAAAGTCGAGGCAGTGCAGGGAAAACAGGTTTCCCTGGAATGGACTGATATACCTGGGGGACTCGGGGAATGGTGGAACTACCCTGGAGTTCCTCTCGCCTTTCCTGTGGAGAGCGCCTCCTTTTGAGATGCGACGGGAATGCCGGGAATTCTTTCCCGACCACACAGGGAAAGGATACCTCCTCTCGAGCAAGGAGGCGGAAAACGGGCTCCTCTGGATGAGGGCGGGACTCTCGTGCTTCCTCTCGAGTGGAGACCGGTATGTCGGGGAACTTCTTGAGTTGCAGCAAGGGTGTGAAGGACCCTTTGAAAGTTGCAGATGTTCGATGTGATTAGCCTCGAGACGCCTCAGCGGAAATGGGCCTCATCTCGCCTGGAGGGGAGAACCTCCTGGATGTTCTCGAGTTGCGGCAGGTGCTCTCGACTTACGATGGGGACCTCAGGGACCCGCTCTGGTGGCCTCACGAAAGGCCCGTCCCCATGAGAGTTGATGTGGGGCCTCTCGGGAACCCTTTCCCGTCGATGCCAGGGGCCTAAGACCCTGTTTGGAGTCGGTGTCGGATCCTGAGGATTCCTCTCCAGTGCTGACATGGATCTTGGGGTACTTCTGGAGTCTCCCCAGGGGAGTCAGTCCTCGTCTCGAGTGGGGGCATGCACGTGCCCTTTCCGCCCCGAGCTGTAGCAGCAGTGTCACGCTTCCCTTTGCGTGGATCAAAGGATGTGTGGCTTTCCCTCGAGGCTTTCTCACGAGGCTCTCCCACGAGACTATCCCACAAGGCTGTCCCACGTGCCACCGTGGTGTGAGTCGATCCTCGGCTTGAAAGTCGAGGCAGTGCAGGGAAAACAGGTTTCCCTGGAATGGACTGAGACATCTGGGGGACTCTGGGAATGGTGGCACGACCCTGGAGTTCCTCTCGCCTTTCCTGTGGAGAGTGCCTCTTCTTGAGTTGCGACGGGAACGCGGGGAATTCATTCCCGACCACGATGGGAAAGGATCCCTCCTCTCGAGCTTGGAGGCGGAAATGGGGCTCCTTTGGATGTGGGGGGAACTCTCGTGCTTCCTCTCAATTGGAGCCGGGTATGTCGGGGAACTTCTTGAGTTGCAGCAAGGGTGTGAATGACCCTTCGGAAGTTCCAGAGTTAGGTGTGATTAGCCTCGAGACGCCTCAGCGGAAATGGGCCTCATCTCGCCTGGAGGGGAGAACCTCCTGGATTTTCTCGAGTTGCGGGCAGGTGCTCTCGACTTACGTCGGG
>NW_017195894.1:0-8727 GCF_001704415.2 Capra hircus
TGCTACAGCTCGGGAGGAGAGCCCACGTGCATGCCTCCCCCTCGAGACGAGGACTGACTCCCCTGGGGAGACCTCAGAAGTACCCCAAGATCCATGTCAGCACTGGAGAGGAATCCTTAGGTTCCGCACCGACGCCACACAAGGTCTTTAGGCCCCGGCATCGACGGGAGAGGAATCCCGAGAGGCCCCGAGCAACTCGCATGGGGACTGGCCTTTCCTGAGGCCACCAGAGCGGGTCCCTGAGGTCCCCGTCGTAAGTCGAGAGCACCTGACACAACTCGAGAAAATCCAGGATGTTCTCCCTCCAGGCAAGATGAGGCCCATTTCCGCTGTGGAGTCTCGAGGCTAATCACATCTAACCTCTGGAACTTCCAAAGGGTCCTTCACACCCTTGCTGCAACTCAAGAAGTTCCCAGACATACCCGTCTCCACTTGAGAGGAAGCACGAGAGTCCCGCCCACATCCAAAGGAGCCCCGTTTCCGTCTCCTAGCTCGAGAGGAGGGATCCTTTCCCAGCGTGGTCGGGAAAGAATTCCCGGCGTTCCCGTTGCATCTCAACAGGAGGCGCTCTCCACAGGAAAGGCGAGAGGAACTCCAGGGTCATGCCACCATTCCAGAGTCCCCTGGATGTCTCAGTCCATTCCAGGGAAAACTGTTTTCCCTGCACTGCCTCGACTTTCAAGCCGAGGATCGACTCACACCACGATGGCACGTGGGACAGCCCTGTGGGAAAGCCTCGTGCGAAAGCCTCGAGGGAAAGCCACAGATCCCTTGATCCACGCGTAGGGAAGCGTGACACTGCTTCTACGGCTCGGGAGGAAAGCGCACGTGCATGCCCCCACTCGAGACGGGGACTGACTCCCCTGGGGAGACTGCAGAAGTACCCCAAGATCTATGTCAGTAGGGAGAGGAACCCTCAGGTTCCGGCACCGACTCCACACAAGGGCTTAGGCCCCAGCATCGAAGGGAGAGGTATCCCGAGAGGCCCCGAGCAACTCGCATGGGGACTGGGCTTTCCTGAGGCCCCCAGAGCGGGTCCCTGAGGTCCCCGTCGTAAGTCGAGAGCACCTGCCGCAACTCGAGAAAATCCAGGAGGTTCTCTCCTCCAGGCGAGATGAGGCCCATTTCCGCTGAGGCGTCTCCAGGATATTCACCTTACCTCTGGAACTCCAAAGGGTTCTTCACACCCTTTCTGCAACTCAAGAAGTTCCCCGACATACTGTCTCCCCTCGAGAGGAAGCACGAGAGTCCCGCCCACATCCAGAGGGGCCCCGTTTCGCCTGCTACCTCGAGAGGAGGTATCCTTTCCCTTCGTGGTCGGGAAAGAATTCCCGGCGTTCCCGACCCATCTCAAGAGGAGGCTCTCTGTACAAGAAAGGCGAGAGAACTCCAGGGTCTTGCCACCATTCCCAGAGTCCCCCAGATGTCTCAGTACATTCCAGGGAAATCTGTTTTCCCTGCACTGCCTTCGACTTTCAAGCCGAGGATCGACTCACAACATGGTGACAGGTGGGACAGCCTGTGGAAAAGCCTCGTGGGAAAGCCTCGTGGGAAAGCCTCGAGGGAAAGCCGCATAACCCCTTGATCCACGCATAGGGAAGCGTGACACTGCTGCTACAGCTCGGGAGGAAAGGGCACGTGCATGCCCCCACTCGAGACGAGGACTGACTCCCTGGGGAGACACCAGAGTATTAACCCAAGGTCCATGTCAGCACTGGAGAGGAATCCTCAGGTTCCGGCACCGAGTCCACACAAGGTCTTAGGCCCCGGCATTCGACAGGAGAGGAATCCCGAGAGCCCCGAGCAACTCGCATGGGGACGGCCTTTTCCTGAGGCCACCAGAGCGGGTCCCTGAGTCCCCGTCGTAAGTCGAGAGCACCTGACGCAACTCGAGAAAATCCAGGAGGTTCTCCCCTCCAGGCGAGATGAGCCCATTTCCGCTGAGGAGTCTCGAGGCTAATCACATCTAAACATCTGGAACTTCCAAAGGTCCTTCACACCCTTGCTGCAACTCAAGAAGTCCCCGACATACCCGTCTCCACTGGAGAGGAAGCACGAGAGTCCGCCCACATCCAGAGAGCGCCCGTTTCCGCCTCCTAGTTCGAGGGAGGGATCCTTTCCCAGCGTGTCGGGAAAGAATTCCCGGCGTTCCCGTGTGCATCTCAAGAGGAAGCGCTCTCCACAGAAAGGCGAGAGGAACTCCAGGGTCGTGCCACCATTCCCAGAGTCCCCCGGATGTCTCAGTCCATTCCAGGAAAACTGTTTTCCCTGCACTGCCTCGACTTTCAAGCCGAGGATCGACTCACACCACGGTTTGCACGTGGACAGCCTGTGGAAAGCCTCGTGGGAAAGCTTCGAGGGAAAGACACAGATCCCTTGATCCACGCGAAGGAAGCGCGACACTGCTGCTACAGCTCGGAGGAAGCGCACGTGCATGCCCCACTCGAGACCAGGACTGACTGCCCTGGGGAGAATCAGAAGTACCCTCAAGATCCATGTTGCACTGGAGAGGAATCCTCAGGTTCCGGCACTGAGTCCACACAAGGCTTAGGCCCCAGCATCGACGGGAGAGGAATCCCGAGAGGCCCCGAGCAACTCCCATGGGGACTGGCCTTTACTGAGTCCACCAGAACGGATCCCTGAGGCCCTTCGTAAGTCGAGAGCACCTGCCGCAACTCGAGAAAATCCAGGAGGTTCTCCCCTCCAGACGAGATGACGCCCATTTTCCGCTGAGGCAAGTAGGGGGTAATCACACTTAAACTCTGGAACTTCCAAAGGGTCTTTCACACCCTTGCTGCACCTCAAGAAGTTCCCCGACATACCCGTCTCCACTCTAGAGGAATGGGAGAGTCCCGCCATATCCAGAGTGGCCCCGTTTCCGCCTGCTAGCTCCGAGAGGAGGGTTCCTTTCCCTGCGTGGTCGGGAAAGAATTCCTAGCGTTCCCGTCGCATCTCAAGAGGAGGCGCTCTCCACAGGAAAGGCGAGAAGAACTCCAGGATCAGGCCCCATTCCCAGAGTCCCCAAGATGTCTCAGTCCATTCCAGGGAAACCTGTTTTCCCTGCGCTGCCCTCGACTTTCAAGGCCGAGGATCGACTCACACGCACGGTGGCACATGGGACAGCCCTGTGGGAAAGCCTCGTGGGAAAGCCACAGATCCCTTGATCCTCGCGAAGGGAAGCGTGACACTGCTGCTACAGCTCGGGAGGAAAGCGCACGTGCATGCCCCCACTCGAGACGAGGACTGACTCCCCTGGGGAGACTCCAGAAGTACCCCAAGATCCATGTCAGCACTGGAGAGGAATCCTCAGGTTCCGGCACCGAATCCACACAAGGTCTTATGCCGGGGTCCAGCCCCGGTGGATCCAGGGAATTCGAAGGGTGGACGGCGTTGGTGTGGAAAGACTTGTTTATTTATTGATGTAAGATTACATTAGGAAACTATAGTGTAGTAAGAAGATTAAGTGGAGGAAGAGTGCTGAATAGCTTGGTTTTCGCGGACGGCCAATTAAAATTCCAGACAAGGAATTTGCACCACCTACGTTGGGCCACCGGCCGCCCGCTTGAATATCTAAGGGTGCCTCGCCTTAAGCTCCCTTTTCATGCGGGTCTTAACAGCCAGGCCAAGTAAGTAGACCTGGCGAGCCTCCGCACTCCATGTGGAGATTCAGCCTGAAGTTATAGTAAAGAGCAGAGAAAGGAAAGGTAGAGAAGAAGAAAGAGGGAGAAAGACACGGGGGGAGCCAGAGTCCCAAGAAACCAGGCTGAGAGACTAGTTCGAGAAGCTGGTCCGAGAAACTGGCCCCCGGCCCCTGGCCTCCTCCTTTATTGTTCAGAAGGTCTTTTATACTTTTGATAATACATGGAGATCCAATGGGATAACACAAAATTATGTAGTGTTCGCCAACCCAGATTCTTTCTGTATATCATTTTGTATACAAAAGGTCTCAGGTAATTTACATTATCTTCTGGCCAAGAGGATTGTTAACACTTTTTTGGCTCTCTTCCTAATGAATGTTAATTTTTGTTTCCCCTGAAGTGTTTTTCTTTAATCTGCATCTCCTTAAAGCACTAAAGTTACATCTCTATAGAACAAAGGTGCAGTGGGTTATAACAAAGAAGGTACTTAACTCAAAGATCTAATGTTGCTAATACCAGGTCTACTACTTGTTTTTCACATACCAACTATATCTAAAAATAAAGGATATGAAAATTTGGCAGCAAGCATTGACCCAAAAAATGAAACTTTTAATCAGTCCTATTCTAAAGATTCTGACTCCTCAGAAGCTCCTGCATTCCTAGGATGTTTTAAGCTTCCTGTGCCTCCGGCGGTCAGGAGGCCTCAAACAATCACAAGCGCAGCTGTACGAGTTCTACAGGCAGGCTAGAAAGCCATCAGAGGGTTTTTGGATTGAAACACTCTTTCAAATGCAGAAGACTAACGCCCTGAATTGACTTTTTCCAGAAAAGGTCAGAAGAGTGAAAAAGTAGAGCACAAAAACCGGCAGATTTTGTTGGGGTACATGCTTAAAAATTTCCAGAGGGGTCCCCTGAAGTCTGAGCACGCCTTGCGTATGTCAGCTTCCTTCCTCATAACCTTGTCACGGGCGGGCTTCCTCACACTGGCTCCCGGCAGGCTTAGGCCCCGGCATCGACGGGAGAGGAATCCCGAGAGGCCCCCGAGGAACTCGCTTGGGGACTGGCCTTTCCTGAGGCCACCAGAGCGGGTCCATGAGGTCCCCGTCGTAAGTCGAGAGCACATGCCCCAACTCGAGAAAATCCAGGAGGTTCTCCCCTCCAGGCGACATGAGGCCCATTTCCGCTGAGGCGTCTCGAGGCTAATCACACCTAACATCTGGAACTTACAAAGGGTCTTTCACACCCTTGCTGCAACTCAAGAAGTTCCCCGACATACCCGTCTCCACTCGAGAGGAATCACGAGAGTCCCGCCCTCATCCAGAGGAGTCCCGTTTCCGCCTCCTAGCTAGAGAGGAGGGATCCTTCCCCTGCGTGGTCGGGAAAGAATTCCCGGCATTTCCGTCGCATCTCAAGAGGAGGCGCTCTCCACAGGAAAGGCGAGAGGAACTCCAGGGTCGTGCCACCATTCCCAGATCCCCCAGATATCTCAGTCCATTCCAGGGAAACCTGTTTTTCCCTGCACTGCCTCGACTTTCAAGCCGAAGATCGACTCACACCACGGTGGCACATGGGACAGCCCTGTGGGAAAGCCTCCTGGGCAAGCCTGGAGGGAAACCACAGATCCCTTGAATCCACGCGAAGGGAAGCGTGACACTGGCTGCTACTCCTCGGGAGGAAAGCGCACGTGCATGCCGCAACTCGTGACGAGGACTGACTCCCCTGCGGAGACTCCAGAAGTACCCCAAAATCCATGTCAGCACTGGAGAGGAATCCTAAGGTTCCGCCACCGACTCCACACAAGGTCTTAGGCCCCGGCATCGACAGGAGAGGAATCCCGAGAGGCCCCCTAGCAACTCGCATGGGGACTGGCCTTTCCTGAGGCCACCAGAGCGGGTCCCTGTGGTCCCCGTCGTAAGGCGAGAGCACCTGCCGCAACTCGAGAAAATCCAGGAGGTTCTCCCCTCCAGGCGAGATGAGGCCCATTTCCGCTGAGGCGTCTGGAGGCAAATCACACCTAACCTCTGGAACTTCCAAAGGGTCCTTCACGCCCTTGCTGGCAACTCTACAAGTTCCCCGACATGCCCATCTCCACTCGAGAGGAAGCACTAGAGTCCAGGCCCACATCCAGAGGAGCCCCGTTTCCGCCTCCTAGCTCGAGAGGAGGTATCCTTTCCCTTCGTGGTCGGGAGAGAATTCCCCGAGTTCCCGTCGCATCTCTAAGAGGAGGCGCTCTCCAGAGGAAAGGCGAGAGGAACTCCAGGGTCGTGCCACCATTCCCAGAGCCCCCAGATGTCTCAGTCCATTCCAGGGAAACCTGTTTTCCCTGCACTGCCTCGACTTTCAACCAAGGATCGAGACACACCACGGTGGCACGTGGGACAGCCCTGTGGGAAAGCCTCGTGGGAAAGCCTCGTGGGAAAGCCTCGAGGGAAGCCACAGATCCCTTGATACACGCGAAGGGAAGAGTGACACTGCTGCTACAGCTCGGGAGAAAGCGCAAGTGCATGCCCCCACTAGAGACGAGGACGGACTCCCCGCGGGAGACTCCAGAAGTACCCCAAGATCCATGTCAGCACTGGAGAGGAATCCTCAGGTTCCGGCAAGGACTCCACACAAGGTCTTAGGCCCCGGCATCGACGGGGAGGAATCCCGAGAGGCCCCAGTGGAACTAGCATGGGGACTCTTCTTTCCTGAGGCCACCAGAGCGGGTCCCTGAGTTCCCCGTCGTAAGTCTAGAGCACCTGCCGCAACTCGAGAAAATCCAGGAGGTTCTCCCCTCCAGGCGAGATGAGGCCCATTTCCGCTGAGGCGTCTGGAGGCAAATCACACCTAACCTCTGGAACTTCCAAAGGGTCCTTCACGCCCTTGCTGCAACTCTACAAGTTCCCCGACATGCCCATCTCCACTCGAGAGGAAGCACTAGAGTCAGGCCCACATCCAGAGGAGCCCCGTTTCCGCCTCCTAGCTCGAGAGGAGGTATCCTTTCCCTTCGTGGTCGGGAGAGAATTCCCCGAGTTCCCGTCGCATCTCTAGAGGAGGCGCTCTCCAGAGGAAAGGCGAGAGGAACTCCAGGGTCGTGCCACCATTCCCAGAGCCCCCAGATGTCTCAGTCCATTCCAGGGAAACCTGTTTTCCCTGCACTGCCTCGACTTTCAAACCAAGGATCGAGACACACCACGGTGGCACGTGGGACAGCCCTGTGGGAAAGCCTCGTGGGAAAGCCTCGTGGGAAAGGGCCTCCGAGGGAAAGCCACAGATCCCTTGATACACGTGAAGGGAAGAGTGACACTGCCTGCTACAGCTCGGGAGGAAAGCGCAAGTGCATGCCCCCACTAGAGACGAGGACGGACTCCCCGCGGGAGACTCCAGAAGTACCCCAAGATCCATGTCAGCACTGGAGAGGAATCCTTCAGGTTCCGGCACCGGACTCCACACAAGGTCTTAGGCCCCGGCATCGACGGGGGAGGAATCCCGAGAGGCCCCGAGTGGAACTACGCATGGGGACTGCCTTTCCTGAGGCCACCAGAGCGGGTCCCTGAGGTTCCCCGTCGTAAGTCGAGAGCACCTGCCCAACTCGAGAAAATCCAGGAGGTTCTCCCCTCCAGGCGAGATGAGGCCCATATTCCGCTGAGGCGTCTCGAGGCTCAATCACACCTAACATCTGGAACTTCCAAAAGGGTCTATCACACCCTTGCTGCAACTCAAGAAGTTCCCAGACATTACCCTGTCTCCACTCGAGAGGAAGCACGAGAGTCCCCGCCCACATCCAAAGGAGCCCCGTTTCCGCCTCCTAGCTCGAGGGCAGGGATCCTTTCCCTGCGTGGTACGGGAAAGAATTCCCGGCGTTCCCGGTTCGCATCTCAAGAGGAGGCGCTCTCCACAGGAAAAGGCGAGAGGAATCTCCAGGGTCGTGTCCACCATTCCCAGAGTCGCCCAGATGTCTCAGTCCATTCCAGGGAAACCTGTTTTCCCTACACTGCCTCGACTTTCAACCCGAGGATCGACTCACAACACGGTGGAACATGGGAGAAGCCCTGTGGGAAAGCCTCGTGGGAAAGCCTAGCGGGAAAGCCTCGAGGGAAATCCACAGATGCCGTGGTCCAGGCGAACGGAAGCGCAACACTGCTGCTACAGCTGGGGAGGAAAGCACACGTGCATGTCCCCACTCGAGACGAGGACTGACTCCCCTGGGGAGACTCCAGAAGTACCCCAAGATCCATGTCAGCACTGGAGAGCAATCCTCAGGTTCCGGCACCGACTCCACACGAGATCTTATGCCCCGGCATCGACGAGAGAGGAATACCGAGAGGCACCCGAGCAATTCGCATGGGGACTGGCCTTTCGTGAGGCCACCAGAGCGGGTCCCTGAGGTACCCGTCGTAAGCCGAGAGCGCCTGCCACAACTCAAGAAAATCCAGGAGTTTCTCCCCTCCAGGCGAATGAGGCCCATTCCACTGAGGTGTTTCGAGGCTAATCACACCTAACCTCTGAAAATTCCAAAGGTCCTTCACGCCATTGCTGCAACTCAAGAAGTTCCCCGACATACCCGTCTCCACTCGAGAGGTAGCACGACAGTCACGAACACATCCAGAGGAGCCCAGTTTCCGCCTCCTAGCTCGAGAGGAGGGATCCTTACCCTGCGTTTTCGGGAAAGAATTCCCGCGTTCCGTAGCATCTCAAGAGGAAGCGCTCCCACAGGAAAGGCGAGAGGAATCCAGGGTCGTGCCACCATTCCCCAGAGTCCCCCAGAGGTCTCAGTCCATTCCAGGGAAACCTGTTTTTCCATGCACTGCCATGACTTTCAAGCCGAGAAACGACTCACACAACGGTGGCATTTGGGACAGCCGTGTGGGAAACCCTCATGGGAAAGCCTCGAGGGAAAGCCACAGATCCCTTACTGCCCGCGAAGGGAAGCGTGACACTGCAGCTAGAGCTCAGGAGTAGAGCCCACCTGCATGCCCCCATTCGAGACAGGACTGACTCCCGTGGGGAGACTCCAGAAGTACCCAAGATCCATGTCAGCACTGGAGAGGAATCCTCAGGTTCCGGCACCACTCCACACGAGATCGTAGGCCCCGGCATCGACGGG
>NW_017195895.1:0-8727 GCF_001704415.2 Capra hircus
AGGTTCTGCTCCAGGCACCTAAAACAGTGCCTCCATGTATAAGCTCCATGAAAATGAATTGCTAACATCGTAACCACTATTCTATGATTTCAAACTAGGAAAAGGCCCTTGGAAAATAATTGATTTGAAGATCTCACTGCTGTTTGTATTCAAGACTTTATTTTAATGGTTGTGTTAAATATTTAGACTTCTGAAGAATAATTTGTAGTACTGCCATATTGCATGAATTAATCTGTACAATGACATTAGAAAGTACACAAAACAAAGCATCATTTGATTACAAGAGTGATGGAAAGCTTACATCTGACCACTTGTATTTTTAAGACAAATATAAACATGATTACTCCCCACCAACATGCATTAACCTCAGCACAATTGGGAACCAGACCAAGCACAGTTTTACAAGCTTCAAGCTATGTCTAAAAATATAATAGGTGTAAAAATGATAAAGGTAGATTCCTTGATGCTCTGAGGTTTTAACATGGCTCTGAGTTGTTCTTTATACAGTCAATTTCTTATTCTCTCCAACTGTTTTAGCTAAGCAATCCTAGCTACTGTGAAAACAGACTCTCAATAACTTAAAGCAGTGGAAATTTCTTGTGTGTGTAGACCAAAAAAGTGTTTTCTGATTGGTGATGAGAAAGGAGAAAGATATTCTACTGCATGTAGTTTACAGACCTGGGTTGAAGAGGGTTCAGAGTTGCCCTGGAGATCAATATCCAGTCTGCATATAGGAGAACATGGATGATGACAAGTAGGAAGGGCTATGACTCACATCAATTGGTCAGAACTCAAGCACATGGCCACCTCCAACTGTGAGGGGGGCTGAGAATACCAGAGAGAAAAGAAGACAGTTTTGTCAATTAGTTAGTAGCCTCTGCTATTGTAATCTTTGTTTTCTCATCTGTGAAATGACAAATCTGTCTTTTGTAAAACTTTCTTAAGCCTATATGTGTGTGTTAGTTGCTCAGTTGTGTCTGACTCTATGCAACCTCATGGACTGTAGCCACCAGGCTCCTCTGTCCATGGAATTCGCCAGACAAGAATACTAGAGTGGATAGCCATTTCCTTCTCCAGGGAATCTTCTCGACCCAGGGATTAAACACAGGTCTCCTGCATGGCAGGCAGATTCTTTACTGTCTGAGCTATCAGGAAAGCTTGATGCGAAAGTCACTCAGTTGTGTCCGACTCTCTGCAACCCCATGGACTATAGAGTCCATGAAATTCTCCAGGCCAGAATACTGGAGTGGGTAGCCTTTCCCTTCTCCAGGGGATCTTCCCAACCCAGGGATTGAACCCAGA
Source organism: Capra hircus (assembly GCF_001704415.2). NCBI lineage: Eukaryota > Metazoa > Chordata > Mammalia > Artiodactyla > Bovidae > Capra > Capra hircus. Next base: position 1,303 of record NW_017195895.1, read on the forward strand.
TCTCACACATTTCAGGAGGGTTCTTTACCATCTGAGCCACAAGTGAAGCCTTCAGGAGAGCTTAAGCCTATATAATTTTCAATAATAAAACAAAAAGCTACAGGTCCACTGCTTCATACAGATCATAAACTCTTTGCTATTTGCCATGATGCAAAATATTCCATTTATCTTATTCATCTTTCTTGTAAACCACAAATTTTTCTCTCTCTCTGCTTATTTAAGAGGCTCTTATATCTCTGATTTCTGTTACATAAGACACTACAGGTAGTGACTAAAGATTACTAAATATCTTGAAAATGTAATGAACTGAACTGTGCTTAGGGCTTCATTTCACCTGCACAACAGTCCAGTGAGATGGGTTTCATTATCCCTATTTGTACAGTGGTAGAGGAGAGAAGGCAATGAGTTCAGTTCAGTTCAGTCGCTCAGTCATGTCCGACTCTTTGCAACCCCATGAATCGCAGCACGCCAGGCCTCCCTGTCCATCACCAACTCCCAGAGTTCACTCAAACTCATGTCCATTGAGTCGGTGATGCCATCCAGCCATCTCATCCTCGTCATCCCCTTCTCCTCCGCCCTCAATCCCTCCCAGCATCAGAGTCTTTTCCAATGAGTCAACTCTTCGCATGAGGTAGCCAGAGTACTGGAGTTTCAGCTTTAGCATCATTCCTTCCAAAGAACACCCAGGACTGGTCTCCTTCAGAATGGACTGGTTGGATCTCCTTGCAGTCCAAGGGACTCTCAAGAGTCTTCTCCAACACCACAGTTTAAAAGCATCAATTCTTCAGCGCTCAGCCTTCTTCACAGTCCGACTCTCACATCGATACATGACCACAGGAAAAACCATAGCCTTGACTAGACAGACCTTTGTTGGCAAAGTAATGTCTCTGCTTTTCAATATGTGATCTAGGTTGGTCATAACTTTCCTTTCCAAGGAGTAAGCGTCTTTTAATTTTCATGGCTGCAGTCACCATCTGCAGTGATTTTGGAGCCCCCAAAAATAAAGTCTGACACTGTTTCCCCATCTATTTCCCATGAGTGATGGGACCAGATGCCATGGTCTTCGTTTTCTGAATGTTGAGCTTTAAGCCAACTTATTTACTCTCCTCTTTCACCTTCATCAAAAGGCTTTTTCGTTCCTCTTCACTTTCTGCCATAAGGGTGGTGTCATCAGCATATCTGAGGTTATTGCTATTTCTCCCAGAAATCTTGATTCCAGCTTGTGCTTCATCCTGCTCAGCGTTTCTCATGATGTACTCTGCATATAAGTTAAATAAGCAGGGGTGACAATATACAGCTTTGATGTACTCCTTTTCCTATTTGGAACCAGCTGTTGGTCCATGTCCAGTTCGAACAGTTTCTTCCTGACCTGCATATAGGTTTCTCAAGAGGCAGGTCAGGTGGTCTACTATTCCCATCTCTTGAAGAATTTTCTACAGTTTATTGTGATCCACACAGTCAAAGGCTTTGGCATAGCCAATAAAGCAGAAATAGATGTTTTTCTGGTACTCTCTTGCTTTTTCGATGATCCAGCAGATGTTGGCAATTTGATCTCTGGTTCTTCTGCCTTTTCTAAAACCAGCTTGAACATCTGGAAGTTCATGGTTCACATATTGCTGAAGCCTGGCTTGGAGAATTTTGAACATTATTTTACTAGCGTGTGAGATGAGTGCAATTGTGCGGTAGTTTGAGCATTCTTTGGCATTGCCTTTCTTTGTGACTGGAATGAAAACTGACCTTTTCCAGTCCTGTGGCAGGGGACCTACAATTAAATAATAGCCAAAGAACACAGCTCATAAGTAATGGTAAAATCTCAGCTTGAAGTTAAGCCTCTGTTGATTCCAAATCTTGGGTTTATACCAATCAAATCACTCTGCTTCCTTTTTATGTATCTCTCTCAGATTCTCCAGAATACCTACAAGTGTCAGGCTCCTGGTGAAAGAAACTGAACAAATACCTGTTCAAATAAACTGAATTGAAATAATAATAAACCTTTCTTGTAAACCTCAAGTTTAATAAGCCTCTATTATAAATCTATGCTCTTAAAGGACATTTATACTGTTCCTTCCTAGATTTTTTTGTCTTCTCCATGTCAGTTTTATATTTGCTTTTACTTCATTGCATTCCCTCATCCCTTTCTCAGTGCCCCCAAGGGCCATCTTAAGCCTTCTTAAGAAGGAAGCTTTGTTTAGGAAATTATATCGTACATTGTGCTGACTGCCACTTAGCCACTCAAGAATTTCTGGCAAAAGTCTTATAAGAGCATACTTATAATAATTTGAGAAAGTTTCCTATCTTATTTAACTTTATGGGAAAAACTAATTCAGTGGAATGTGGATTTAGGCTCAACTGTCTGCTTGTCTAGACTTAGCTTGGGTCATTCATTTCCTTGTCTCCTTAGCTAGACATTTGTTCCTCTTCCAGCAATATTCCTGTTGCATACTAAATGAGTTATATTTTAATTGACATGAAATTAATAGGGAAGTCAGCCAAGCCAGAGGAAAATCTTTTTTTTTTTTTCCTAGTCTAAGAGCAGCCAGCAGAAGCTTCCTGTTACAACTGTCTTCTGTGGGGAAGCACGTGACCAGGCTACAGACTTAGAATGAATTCTATCGCTACTTTACAGTCTGTATAAGGTAACCTGTTCTATGCACAGAGAAGCTGTGGGCAGGTGATTAATAATGGTATGATTTTTGTGTGGGGTGGGTAGCTAATTATGGTTTACGAGACTTGTCTAACAAATTATATCCATAGGAACTAACTACCTTCAGAAAACAATAAAAGTATGGGTCCTTAGGGACGTATTTCCATACTACCAATGTAAATAAAAACAAATCACTTGGAGGCAGGATTCAGGCTTATATAAGGAACATTTCATTATTTCATAAACTGACATTATTAACAAAGATTCTTATTGTTCAGACATTGCAACATTTTAGAAAGCAAGAAATATGGACCATTTTATTAGCAATATCAAGGTATTATCTCTGTATCTGCTGTTTCTTCCAGGTAAATCATTTATGTGTTCACAAAAAATTATGGCACTGGCCAACCTTATATACTCAGCACTGTGCCAGATATAGAAACTCATCATTACGTTGCCTGAGAAAAAAAACTTGCTTCATCACTATAGTAAAAAATTTTAAATAATGTGTCATAAAAATAATTGTATAATGAGACTTTAAAGAAAGGAAAAGAGCTCTTCTTCCTAGTAGAATTAAAGGAGGACTTAACAGAGGAGCTTTCTTTGAGTTAATCCTTAAATGATGATTGTACCTTTATTTTATTCCACATTTCCACAACAGTTTCAAAATAGCAATATTAATATAACTACCATCAATACAGTTTAAAATATATTTTTAATATATTTTCCCCTTCCCATTTTAAAGTTATGGTGTTAGAGGATATAGCCGTTAGAGGATATAGTATACTATAACCTCCTTCTTTCAAGTCTTATCTTTATTAAAACTTGGTTTCCCAGGTCACAAGTCCCTAGGTCAAAGTCTATCTAGTTGTTATAGTTTATTTTCTAATAGATTCTTCAGGAAGGGTTCATGGAACAATATTTCCTGAGTTTTTAAAGTTGAAAGCAATTTTTCTATGCCCATTGTACTTGAATGTTATTTTTGCTGGATATAAAATTTTTGTCTTGTATTTTCTTGAGTATTTTAAATGTTTTCCATTTTCTTCTGGCTGTGTGTTTTTAGTAGACTGTATAATGCCTCTCCCCACTCAAAAATCTCCACATCCTAATATCTGCAACCTGTGTATATGTCAACTTATATGACAAAGGGGATGTGGCAGATGTGATTAAGAGTCTTGACATGGGGAGGTTACCCTAGATTTTCCAGATGGACCTAAATGTAATCACAGGTATCCTTATGAGAGGGAGGCAGAGGCAGATTTGACTACAAAAAAGAGAGACAGCAATGTGATGATTGAAGCAAGGGGAGAAAATGTGAGGTGAGCCAGGGTTACTGACCAATGAATGAGAACAGCCTCTAGAAGTTGGAAAAAGCAAAGAAATGGATTCTCCCTGAGAGCCTCCAGAAGAGTCAGCCCTTGTGCCATCTTGATCTTAACCCTATAGGATTCATGTCAGACTTCTGGCCTCTAGAACTGTAAGAGAATATATTTCCGTTGTTTTAAGCCCACTAGTTTCTGGTAATCTTTTACAGCAGAAAAAGAAAACTAATTAAGTGTTAGTCTCAAAGAGTCTGGTGAAAACATTTTTGCCAAGATGCCTATTAAGTTATTTTCTTTTTTTAAGTTCAGTAATTTTACTATGTCTTGGTATTGGTCCTTCAGGGTCAGTATTTCCATGCATGTAATATGTGGTTTCAAATTTTATCATTTCGGAAGAGATTTTTTTAAACTATAATTTTTGACACATTTTTCTGTTTTTAAAATTGGTTTCTTCCTCAAGGACTCCTATTATCTTACATATTGGAGCTTCCTTGCCTTTTCTCCATGCTGTCACTTTCTCTTGAATATTGGACCCTGGAAGATCACATTTTTATCCCTTTGAGTATAAAAATAGCTGCTCCTTCATTTCCATCTTCTAAGTTTCATGCAGTCTTCTCCGTGCAAGCACATAGGAAAAAGAAAGCTAAGAATTAAACTTCAAGGTTAGCTAACTTGTATTAGTACAAACCCACCCCTTTTCAACACAGCATCTTTTAATCATATCAACTTCCAAATAAAAATAATACCAAAATGATGCTTCCACCCAATGATGGAGCTATTCCTTGTATAACCAAAAACATGTTAACTCTCTCCCACAAATAAGATACAAAGTTCACTTATTCATTTTTGGATGATGTTCCATTGCTCTTCCAGTTGAGTCACACTAACACATAAAGTTAACACTGTGAACACAGTTACAGTGTTCACAGTGGAAGGAATGGGAAAGTGGAAGGAAAACAGTGGTTAATTTATGTGTGTGCTGTGCAATACTTAATCACTCAGTCATATCCGACTCTTTGCAACCTCATGGACTCTGTCCATGGGGATTCTCCAGGCCAGAATGCTGGAGTGGGTTTCCATGTCTCTTCTAGGGGGTAATAAAAATAAGGAAAATACTCAGAATTATTATAGTTCTTATTTATAAAGTTGGTCACATGGTCATAGAAGTGACCGATTTCTTAGCTGCCTTTTTTCATAATCCACCCCCACCTCATGACGTACTCTGCATATAATTAAACAAGCAGAGTGACAATATATACTCTGCATATAAGTTAAATAAGCAGGGTGACAAATATACAGCCTTGACGTACTCCTTTTCCTATTTGGAACCAGTCTGTTGTTCCAGGTCCAGTTCTAACTGTTGCTTCCTCACCTGCATACAGATTTCTCAAGAGGCAGGTCAGGTGCTCTGGTATTCCCATCTCATGAAGAATTTTCCACAGTTTGTTGTGATCCACACAGTCAAAGGCTTTGGCATAGTCAATAAAGCAGAAATAGATGTTTTTCTGGAACTCTCTTGCTTTTTCGATGATCCAGCAGATGTTTGCAATTTGATCTCTGGTTCCTCTGCCTTTCCTAAAACCAGCTTGAACATCAGGAAGTTCACGGTTCACATATTGCTGAAGCCTGGCTTGGAGAATTTTGAGCATTACTTTACTAGCATGTGTGATGAGTGCAATTGTGCGGTAGTTTGAGCATTCTTTGGCATTGCCTTTCTTTGGGATTGGAATGAAAACTGACTTTTTCCAGTCCTGTGGCCACTACTGAGTTTTCCAAATTTGCTGGCATATTGAGTGCGGCACTTTCACAGCATCATCTTTCAGGATTTGAAAGAGCTCAACTGGAATTCCATCACCTCCACTAGCTTTGTTTGTAGTGATGCTTCCTAAGGCCCATTTGACTTTACATTCCAGGATGTCTGCCTCTAGGTGAGTGATCACACCATCGGATTATCTGGGTTGTGAAGATCTTTTTCGTACAATTCTTCTGTGTATTCTTGCCACCCTTCTTAATATCTTCTGCTTCTGTTAGGTCCATACCATTTCTGTCCTTTATTGAGCCCATCTTTGCATGAAATGTTCCCTTGGTATCTCTAATTTTCTTGAGAGATTTCTAGTCTGGACTGGAAGAAACACAAGCTGGAATCAAGATTGCCGGGAGAAATATCAATAACTTCAGATATGCAGATGACACCACCCTTATGGCAGAAAGTGAAGAGGAACTAAAAAGCCTCTTGATGAAAGTGAAAGTGGAGATTGAAAAAATTGGCTTAAAGCTCAACATTCAGAAAATGAAGATCATGGCATCCGGTCCCATCACTTCATGGGAAATAGATGGGGAAACAGTGGAAACAGTGTCAGAGTTTATTTTTCTGGGCTCCAAAATCACTGCAGATGGTGACTACAGCCATGAAATTGAAAGACGCTTACTCCTTGGAAGAAAAGTTATGACCAACCTAAATAGCATATTCAAAAGCAGAGACATTACTTTGCCAACTAAGGTCCATCTAGTCAAGGCTATGGTTTTTCCACTGGTCATGTATGGATGTGAGAGTTGGACTGTGAAGAAGGCTGAGCGCTGAAGAATTGATGCTTTTGAACTGTGGTGTTGGAGAAGACTCTTGAGAGTCCCTTGGACTGCAAGGAGATCCAAACCAGTCCATTCTGAAGTAGACCAGTCTTGGGTGTTCTTTGGAAGGAATGATGCTAAAGCTGAAACTCCAGTACTTTGGCCATCTAATGTGAAGAGTTGACTCATTGGAAAAGACTCTAACACTGGGACGGTTTGGGGGCAGGAGGAGAAGGGGACTACGGAGGATGAGATGGCTGGATGGCATCACGGACTCGATGGAAGTGAGTCTGAGTGAACTCCGGGAGTGGTGATGGACAGGGAGTCCTGGCATGCTGCGATTCATGGGGTCGCAGAGAGTCAGACACGACTGAGCGACTGAACTGAACTGAACTGACCCCCACTTCATTGGCCCCTACCAACATGTTTTGTTTCAAACAGGTGGTTTCTTCCAATTTTCAGATCTTGAGTTAAATGGCATCTCCTCAACAAGGTCTCTTCCCCATTTGAAGTCAGTAACCTCAAATTTATTTTTCTCATAGCATTAATATTTTTATTTCTTTTGTTTTCATTTGTTGTTTCTTATTTCTTCATGACTCTCAAAATATTAGTTTTAATGAATGAACAAATGAATTCCTCGCCACAAAATCTACCATTCACATCTTACCAATCAACAGTCATATTAGTTTCATTCCTGACATCTTTCAATCAATTCCTTTCTTTATAGTTATCAACACCAGTTTTTATTTGACATCCTGATATCAGATATCTAGCTTCTCCTCATTCCACTTAGCACTACATACTATACTCAGTACTTACTGGAAAGAACTGATTCTGTATTTTCTTTATATTTTGACTACCTAGCATAGTAGGCACACCATAATGCAAAGT
>NW_017195896.1:0-8726 GCF_001704415.2 Capra hircus
GCCTCCTGGGAAACCCTCGAGGGAAAGCCACAGATCCGATTGAACGCGAAGGGAAGAGGACACCGTGCTACAAGCTCGGGAGGAAAGCTCACGTGCATGCCCCACTCGAGACGAGGACTGACTCCACTGGGGAGACTCCAGGAGTTCACCAAGATACATGTCGCACTGGAGAGGAATCCTCAGTTTCCGGCACCGACTCCACACAAGGTCTTAGGCCGGCATTAACGGGAGAGGAATCCCGAGAGGCCCCCGAGCAACTCGCATGGGAACTGGCCTTTCCTGAGGCCACCAGAGCGGGTCCCTGAGGTCCCCGTCGTAAGTCGAGAGCACCTGCCGCAACTCCAGAAAATCCAGGAGGTTCTCCCTCCAGGCGAGATGAGGCCCATTTCCTCTGAGTCGTCTCCAGGCTAATCACACCTAACTCTGGAACTTCCAAAGGGTCCTTCACACCCTTGTTGGCAACTCAAAAGTTCCCCGACATACCCGTCTCCACTCAAGAGGAAGCACGAGAGTCCGCCCACATCCAGAGGAGCCCGTTTCCGCCTCCTACCTCGAGAGGAGGGATCCTTCCCTGCGTGATCGGGATAGAATTCCCAGTGTTCGTCGCATCTAAAGAGGTGGCGCTCTCCAAGGGAAGGGCGAGAGGAACTCCAGGGTCGTGCCACCATTCCCAGAGTCCCCCAGATATCTCAGTCCATTCCAGGGAAACCTGTTTTCCCTGCACTGCCTCGACTTTCAAGCCGAGGATCGAGTCACACCACGGTGGCACGTGGGACAGCCCTGTGGGAAAACATCGTGGGAAAGCCTAGTGGGAAAGCCTCGAGGGAAAGCCACAGATCCCTTTATCCACGCGAAGGGAAGCGTGACACTGCTGCTACAGCTGGGGAGGAAAGCGCACGTGCATGCCCCCACTCGAGACGAGGACTGACTCCTTTGGGCAGACTCCAGAAGTACCCCAAGATCCATGCCAGCACTGGAGAGGAATCCTCAGGTTTTGGCCCCGACTCCACACCAAGGTCTTAGGCCCCGGCATCGAAGGCAGAGGAATCCCGAGAGGCACACGAGCAACTCGCATGGGACTGGCCTTTCCTGAGGCCACCAGAGCGGGTCCCTGAGGTCCCGGTAGTAATTCGAGAGCACCTGCCGCAACTCGAGAAAATCCAGGAGTTCGCCCTCCAGGCGAGATGAGGCCCATTTCTGATGAGGCGTCTCGAGGCTAATCACACCTAACCCCTGGAACTTCGAAAGGGTCCTTCACACCCTTGCTGCAACTCAAGAAGTACCCCAACATACCCGTCTCGACTCGAGAGGAAGCACGAGAGTCCCGTCCACATCCAGAGGAGCCCCGTTTGCGCCTCCTACCCCGAGAGGAGGGATCCTTTCCCTGCGTGGTCGGGAAAGAATTCCCGGTGTTCCTGTCGGATCTCATGTGGAGGCTCTCTCCACAGGAAAGGCGAGAGGAACTCCAGGGTCGTGCCACCATTCCCAGAGTCCCCCAGATGTCTCAGTCCATTCCTGGGAAAACTGTTTTCCCTGCACTGCCTCGACTTTCAAGCCGAGGATCCACTCACACAACGGGTGGCACGTGGGACAGCCCTGTGGGAAAGCCTCATGGGAAAGCCTCCTGGGAAAGCCTCGAGGGAAAGCCACAGATCCCCTTGATCCACGCGAAGGGAAGCGTGACACTGCTGCTACAGCTCGGGAGGAAATCGCACGTGCATGCCCTCACTCGAGATGAGGACTGACTCCCCTGGGGAGACACCAGAAGTACCCCAAGTTCCATGTCAGCACTGGAGAGGAATCCTCAGGTTCCGGGACCCGACTCCACACAAGAACTTAGGCCCCGGCATCACTGGGAGAGCAATCCCGATAGGCCCCCGAACAACTCGCAAGGGGACTGGCCTTTCCTGAGGCCACCAGAGCGGGGTCCCTGAGGTCCCTGTCGTAAGTCGACAGCACCTGCCGCAACTCGAGGAAATGCAGGAGGTTCTACCCTCCAGGCGAGATGAGGCCCATTTCCGCTGAGGCGTCTGGAGGCTAATCACATCTAACATCTGGAATTTCCAAAGGGTCCTTCACACCCTTGCTGCAACTCAAGAAGTTCCCCGACATACCCGTCTCCACTCGAGAGAAAGCACGAGAGTCCCGCCCACATCCAGAGGAGACCTGTTTCCGCCGCCTCCGAGCTCGAGAGGAGGGATCCTTTCCCTGCGAGGTGGGGAAAGAATTCCCCGCGTTCCCGTTGCATCTCAAGAGGAGGTGCTCTCCACAGGAAAGGCGAGAGGAACTCCAGGGTCGTGCCACCATTCCAGAGTCCCCCAGATGTCTCAGTCCATTCCAGGGAAATCTGTTTTCCCTGCACTGCCTCGACTTTGAAGCCGAGGATCGACTCACACCACGGTGGCACGTGGACAGCCCTGTGGGAAAGCTCGTGGGAAAGCCTCGTGGGAAAGCCTCGAGGGAAAGCACAGATCCCTTGATCCACGAAGGGAAGCGCGACCCTGCTGCTGCAGCTAGGGAGGAAAGCGCACGTGCATGCCCCCACTCGAGACGAGGACTGACTCCCCTGGGGAGACTCCTAAAGTAGCCCAAGATCCATGTCAGCACTGGAGAGGAATCCTCAGGTACCGGCACCGACTCCACACAAGGTCTTAGGCCCCAGCATCGACGGGAGAGGAATTCCGAGAGGCCCCCAAGGAACTCGCATGGGGACTGGCCTTTACTGAGTCCACCAGAGCGGGTCCCTTAGGTCCCCGTCGTAAGTCGAGAGCACCTGCCGCAACTCGAGAAAAATCCTGGAGCTTCTCCCTCCAGGCGTGATGAGGCCCATTTCCGCTGAGGCGTCTCGAGGCTAATAACACCTAACCTCTGGAACTTCCAAAGGGTCCTTCACACCCTTGCTGCAACTCAGGAAGTTCCCTACATACCCGTCTACACTCGAGCGGAAGCACGAGAGTCCCGCCACATCCAGAGGAGCCCCGTTTCCGCCTCCTAGCTCGAGAGGAGCGATCCTTTCCCTGCGTGGTCGGGAAAGAATTCCCGGCGTTCCCGTCGCATCTCAAGAGGAGGCACTCTCCACGGGAAAGGCGAGAGGAATTCCAGGGTCGTGCCCACCATTCCAGAGTCCTCCAGATGTCTAAGTCCATTCAAGGGAAACCAGTTTTCCCTGCACTCTTTCGACTTTCAAGCAGAGGATCGACTCACACCACGGTGCCACGTGGGACAGCCCTGTGGGAAAGCCTCCTGGGAAAGCCTCGAGGGAAAGCCACAGATTCCTTAATCCACGCGAAGGGAAGCGTTACACTGCTGCTACAGCTCGATAGTAAAGCGCACTTGTATGCCCTCGAGACGAGGACGTCCACAAGTTCCCCAAGATCCATTTCAGCACTGGAGAGGAATCCTCAGGTTCCGGCACCGACTCCACACAAGGTCTTAGGCCCGGCATCGACGGGAGAGGAATCTCAAGAGGAGGCGCTCTCCACAGGAAAGGCGAGAGGAACTCCAGGGTCGTGCCACCATTACCTGAGTCCCCAGATGTCTCAGTCCATTCCAGGGAAACGTGTTTTCCCTGCACTGCCTCGACTTTCAAGCCGAGGATCGACTCACACCACGGTGGCACGTTGGACAGCCCTGTGGGAAAGCGTGGTGGGAAAGCCTCCTGGGAAACCCTCGAGGGAAAGCCACAGATCCCTTGATCAACGCGAAGGGAAGAGGGACACCGCTGCTACAGCTCGGGAGGAAAGCTCACGTGCATGCCCCCACTCGAGACGAGGACTGACTCCACTGGGGAGACTCCAGGAGTTCACCAAGATACATGTCGGCACTGGAGAGGAATCCTCAGTTTCCGGCACCGACTCCACACAAGGTCTTAGGCCCGGCATTAACGGGAGAGGAATCCGAGAGGCCCCCGAGCAACTCGCATGGGAACTGGCCTTTCCTGAGGCCATCAGAGCGGGTCCCTGAGGTCCCGTCGTAAGTCGAGAGCACCTGCCGCAACTCCAGAAAATCCAGGAGGTTCTCCCCTCCAGGCGAGATGAGGCCCATTTCCTCTGAGTCGTCTCGAGGCTAATCACACCTAACCTCTGGAACTTCCAAAGGGTCCTTCACACCCTTGTTGCAACTCAAGAAGTTCCCCGACATACCGTCACCACTCGAGAGGAAGCCGTGAGTCCCGCCCACATCCAGAGGAGCCCCGTTTCCGCCTCCTAGCTCGAGAGGAGGATCCTTACCCTGAGTGTTCGGGAAAGAATTCCCTGCGTTCCCATCGCATCCAAGAGGAGGTGCTCTCCACAGGAAAGGCTACAGGAACTCCAGGGTCGTGCCACCATTCCCTGAGTCCCCCAGATGTCTCAGTCCATTCCAGGGAAACCTGTTTCCCCTGCACTGCCTCGACTTTCAAGCCGAGGATCCACTCACACCACGGAGGCACGTGCGACAGCCCTGTGGGAAAGCCTCGAGGGTGGGAAATCCCACAGATCCTTTGATCCACGCGAAGGGAAGCGTGACACTGCTGCTACAGCTCGGGAGGATCGAGCACGTGCATGCCCCACTCGAGACGAGGACTGACTCCCCTGGGGAGACTCCAGAAGTACCCCAAGATCCATGTCATCACTGGAGAGGAATCCTCAGGTTCCGGCACCGACTCCACACAAGGTCTTAGGCCCCGCATCGACGGGAGGGGAATCCCGAGAGGCCCCCGAGCAACTCGCATGGGGACTGGCCTTTCCTGAGGCCACACAGCGGGTCACTGAGGTCCCGTCATAAGTCGAGAGCAGCTGCCGGAACTTGAGAAAATCCAGGAAGTTCTCCCTCCAGGCGATATGAGGCCCATTTCCGCTAGGCGTCTCGAGGCTAATCACACCTAACCTCTGGAACTTCAAAGGTCTTTCACACCCTTGCTGCAACTCAAGAAGTTCCCGACATACCCGTCTCCACTCGAGAGGAAGCACGAGAGTCCGTCCACATCCAGAGGAGCCCCGTTTGCGCCTCCTACTCGAGAGGAGGGATCCTTTCCCTGCGTGGTCGGGAAAGAATTCCGGTGTTCCTGTCGGATCTCATGTGGAGGCTCTCTCCACAGGAAAGGCGAGAGGAACTCCAGGGTCGTGCCACCATTCCCAGAGTCCCCCAGATGTCTCAGTCCATTCCTGGGAAAACTGTTTTCCCTGCACTGCCTCGACTTTCAAGCCGAGGATCCACTCACACAACGGTGGCACGTGGGACAGCCCTGTGGGAAAGCCTCATGGGAAAGCCTCCTGGGAAAGCCTCGAGGGAAAGCCACAGATCCCTTGATCCACGCGAAGGGAAGCGTGACACTGCTGCTACAGCTCGGGAGGAAATCGCACGTGCATGCCCTCACTCGAGATGAGGACTGACTCCCCTGGGAGACACCAGAAGTACCCAAGTTCCATGTCAGCACTGGAGAGGAATCCTCAGGTTCCGGGACCGACTCCACACAAGATCTTAGGCCCGGCATCACTGGGAGAGCAATCCCGAGGCCCCCGAACAACTCGCAAGGGACTGGCCTTTCCTGAGCCACCAGAGCGGGTCCCTGAGGTCCCTGTCGTAAGTCGACAGCACCTGCCGCAACTCGAGGAAATGCAGGAGGTTCTACCCTCCAGGCGAGATGAGGCCCATTTCCGCTGAGGCGTCTGGAGGCTAATCACATCTAACATCTGGAATTTCCAAAGGGTCCTTCACACCCTTGCTGCAACTCAAGAAGTTCCCCGACATACCCGTCTCCACTCGAGAGAAAGCACGAGAGTCCCGCCACATCCAGAGGAGACCCGTTTCCGCTCCTAGCTCGAGAGAGGGATCCTTTCCCTGCGAGGTCGGGAAAGAATTCCCCGCGTTCCCGTTGCATCTCAAGAGGAGGTCGCTCTCCACAGGAAAGGCGAGAGGAACTCCAGGGTCGTGCCACCATTCCCAGAGTCCCCCAGATGTCTCAGTCCATTCCAGGGAAACTGTTTTCCCTGCACTGCGACTTTTGAAGCCGAGGATCGACTCACACCACGGTGGCGTGGGACAGCCCTGTGGAAAGCCTCGTGGGAAAGCCTCGTGGGAAAGCTCGGGGAAAGCCACAGATCCCTTGATCCAGGCGAAGGGAAGCGTTACACTGCTGCTACAGCTCGAAGGTAAAGCGCACTTGTATGCCCCCACTCGAGACGAGGACTGACTCCACTGAGGAGAGTCAGAAGTTCCCCAAGATCCATTTCAGCACTGGAGGGAATCCTCAGGTTCCGGACCGACTCCACACAATGTCTTAGGCCCCGGCAACGACGGGAGAGGAATCCCGAGAAGCCACAGAAACTCGCAAGGGGACTGGCCTTTCCTGAGGCCACCAGAGCGGGTCCCTGAGGTCCCCGTCGTAAGTGGAGAGCACCTGCCGCAACTCGAGAAAATCCAGCAGGTTCTCCCCTCCAGGCGAGATGAGGCCCATTTCCGCTGAGGCGTCTTGAGGCTAATCACACCTAACCTCTGGAACTTCCAAAGGGTCCTTCACACCCTTGCTGCAACTCAAGAAGTTTCCCCGACATACCCGTCTCCTCGAGAGGAAGCACGAGAGTCCCGAGAGGAGCCCGTTTCCGCTCCTAGCTCGAGAGGAGGATCCTTACCCTGCGTGGTCGGGAAGAATTCCGTGTTCCCGTCGCATCTCAAGAGGCGCTCTCCACAGGAAAGGCGAGAGGAACTCCAGGGTCGTGCCATTCGAGTCCCAGATGTCTCAGTCCATTCGGGAAACTGTTTTCCCTGCAATGCTCGACTTTCAAGCCGAGGATCGACTCACACCACGGTGGCACGTGGGACAGCCTGTGGGAAAGCTCGTGGGAAAGCCTCGTGGGATCCTCGAGGGAAGCACAGATCCCTTGATCCATGAGAAGGGAAGCGTGCTGCTGCTACAGCTTGGAAGGAAATCACGTGCATGCCCCACTCGAGACGAGGACTGACTCCCCTGGGGAGACTCCAGAAGTACCCAAGATCCATGTCAGCACTGATAGGAATCCTCAGGTTCCGGCAGCACTCCACACAAGTCTTAGGCCCGCATCGACGGAGAGGAATCCGAGAGGCCCGTGCAACTGCATGGGGACTGGCCTTTCCTGAGGCCAACAGAGCGGTCCCTGAGGTCCCGTCGTAAGTCGAGAGCACCTACCGCAACTCGAGAAAATCCAGGAGGTTCTCCCTCCAGGCGAGATGAGGCCATTTCGCGAGGCGTCTCGAGGCTAATCACCCTAATCTGGTTTCAAAGGGTCCTTCACACCCTTGCTGCAACTCAAGAATTCCCGACATACCGTCTCCGCTGAGAGGAAGCACGAGAGTCCGCCCCATCCAGAGGAGCCCGTTTCCGCCTCCTAGCTCGAGAGGAGGGATCCTTTCCCTGCGTGGTCGGGAAAGAATTCCGCGTTCCCGCGCATCTCAAGAGGAGGCGCTCTCCACAGGAAAGGCAAGAGGAACTCGAGGGTCGTGCCACCATTCCCAGAGTCCGCCAGAAAATTCCTTGTCGGGAATTTTTTGGCCTTCCGCGTAAACCTAGCTATTCAGCTTTTTCCTCCAGTTAATCTTCTTACTACCCTATAATTTCTTAATCTCATCTTACATTAATAATACACAAGACTTTCCACGTCAACGCCGTCCATCCATCGAATTCCCTGGATCCAGGGGGCTGGACCCCGGCACACTGAGATATCTGGGGGACTCTTGGAATGATGGCACGACACTGGAGTTTTTTCTCGCCTTTCCTGTGGAGAGCGCCTCTTTGAGATGCGACGGGAACACCGGGAATTCTTTCCGGAACATACAGGGAAAGGATACCTGACCGCGAGGTACGAGGCGGAAACGGGGCTCCTCTGGATGTGGGGGGACTCTCGTGCTTCCTCTCGAGTGGAGTCAGGTATGTTGGGGAACTTCTTGAGTTGTAGCAAGGGTGTGAAGGACCCTTTGGAAGTTCCAGGGGTTAGGTGTGATTAGCCTCGAGACGCCTGAGCGGAAAGGGCCTCATCTCGCCTGGAGGGGAGAACCTCCTGGATTTTCTCGAGTTTCGGCAGGTGCTCTTGACTTACGACGGGGACCTCAGGGACCCGCTCTGGTGGCCTCAGGAAAGGCCAGTCCCCATGCGAGTTGCTCGGGGCCTCTCGGATTCCTCTCCCTTCGACGCCGGGGCCTAAGACCTTGTGTGGAGTCGGTGCCGGAACCTGAGGATTCCTCTCCAGTGCTGACATGCATCTTACGGTACTTCTGGAGTCTCCCCAGGGGAGTCAGTCCTCGTCTCGAGTGGGGGCATGCACGTTCGCTTTCCTCCCGAGCTGTAGCAGAACTGTCACGCTTCCCTTCCCTTGGATCAAGGGATCTGTGGCTTTCCCTCGAGGCTTTCCCAGGGCTTTCCCACGAGGCTTTCACAGGGCTCTCCACGTGCCACCGTGGTGTGAGTCGATTCTCGCTTGAAAGTCGAATCAGTGCAGGGAAAACAGGTTTCCCTGGAATTGACTGAGACATCTGGGGACTCTGGAATGGTGGCACGACCCTGGAGTTCCTCTCGCCTTTCCTGTGGAGAGCGCCTCTCTTGAGATGAGACAGGAACGCCGGGAGTTCTTTCCTGACCATGCAGGGAAAGGATCCTCTCTCGAGCTAGGAGGCGGAACGGGCCCTCTGTATGTGGGCGGGACTCTCGTTCTTCCTCTCGAGTGGAGAGAGGTATGTCGGGATCTTCTTGAGTTGCAGCAAGGGTGTGAAGGACC
>NW_017195897.1:0-8726 GCF_001704415.2 Capra hircus
CTGGCCGCAACTCGAGAAAATCCAGGAGGTTCTCCCCCTCCAGGCGAGATGAGGGCCATTTCCGCTGAGGCGTCTCGAGGCTAATCACACCTAACCTCTGGAACTTCCAAAGGGTCCTTCACACCCTTGCTGCAAGTCAGAAGTTCTCCGACATACCCATATCCACTCGAGAGGAAGGACGAGGGTCCCGCCCGTATCCAGCGGATCCCCGTTTCCGGCTCGTAGCTCGAGAAGAGGGATCCTTTTTCCTTCGTCGTCAAGAAAGAATTCCCGGCCTTCCCGTCGCATCTCAAGAGGAGGCGCTCTCAACAGGAAAGACGAGAGGAACTCCAGGGCCTTGCCAGCATTCCAAGAGTCCCCCAGATGTCTAAGTCCATTCCAGAAGAAACTGTTTTCCCTGCACTGCCTCGACGTTCACGCCGAGGATCGACTCACACCACCGAGGCACGTGGGACAGCCCTGTTGGAAAGCCTCGTGGGAAAGCCTCAATGGAAAGCGACAGATCCCTTGATCCACACGTCGGCAAGCGTGACACTGCTGCTGCAAGTCGTGAGGAAATGGCAGGTGCATGCCCCCACACGAGATGAGGACTGACTCCCCTGGTGAGACTCCAGAAGTACGGAAAGATTCATGTCAGCACTGGAGAGGCATCCTCAGGGTCTGGCCCCGACTCCACACAAGGTCTTAGGCACCGGCATCGATGGAGAGGAATCCCTAGAGGCCCCCTGGTAACTCACATGGGGACTGGACTTTCCTGAGGCCACCAGAGCGGGTCCCTGAGGACCCGTCGTAACTCGAGAGCACCTGCCGCAACTGGGTAAAATCCAGGAGGTTCTCCCCTCCAGGCGGGATGAGGCCCATTTCCTCTGAGGTGTCTGGAGGCTCATCACACCTAACCTCTGGAAATTCAAAAGGGTCCTTGCTGCAACTCAAGAAGTTCCCCGACATACCCGTCTCCACACGAGAGGAAGCACGAATGTCCGCCCACATTCAGAGGAAACCCCATTTCCGAGATGAAGGATCCTATCCTGCTTAGTCAGGAAAGATTTTTCGGCGTTCCCATGGCATCTCAAGAGCAAGGGTTCTCAATAGGAAAGGCGAGAGGAACTCCAGGGTCGTGCCACCATTTCAAGAGTCCCCAGATGTCTCAGTCCATTTCAAGAGGAACCCGTTTTCCCAGCACTGCCTCGACTTTCACGCCGAGGATCCACTCACACCATGGTGGCATGTGGACAGCCCTGTGAGAAAGCCTCGAGGGAAAGCCACAGATCCCTTGATCCCCACGACGGGAAGCGTGACACATCTGCTACACTGTCCCTGAGGTCACGGTCGTATGTCGAGAGTCCCTGCCGCAACTTGAGAAAATCCAGGAGGTTCCCTGCTCCAGTCGAGATGAGGCCCATTTTCTCTGCGGCGTCTCGAGAGTAATCACACCTAAACTCTGGAACTTCCAAAGTGTCCTAAACACTCTTGCTAAAACTCAAGAAGTTCCCCGACATACCCGTCTCCACTCCAGAGGAAGCAGGGTCCGGCCACCGCCAGAGGAGCTCCGTTTCCGCCTCCAACCTCGAGATGAGGGATCATTCCCTGCTTCCTCGGGAAAGAATTCCCGACGTTTCGACGCATCTCAAGAGGAGGCGCGCTGCACAGGAAAGGCGAGAGAAACTCATGGGTCGTGCCACCATTCCAAGAGTCCACCAGATGTCTCAGTCCATTCCAGAGGATCCTGTTTTCCCTGCACTGCTTCGACTTTCATGCCGAGGATCGACTCACACCACGGTGGCACGTGTGACAACCCTGGGAAAGCCTCGTGGGAAAGCCTCGAGGGAAAGCCACAGATCCCTTAATCCACGCGACGGGAAGCGTGACACTGCTGCTACAGCACGGGAGGAAAGCGCACGTGCATGCCCCTACTCGAGACGAGAACTGACTCCCCTGGGGAGACTCCAGAAATACCCCAAGATGCATGTCAGCCCTGGAGAGGAATCCTCAGGTTCTGGCCCCGACTCCACACAAGGTCTTAGGCCCTGGCATCGACGGAAGAGGAATAGCGACAGGACCTCCGGCAACTCGCATGGGGACTGGCCTTTCCTGAGGTCACCAGAGCGGGTCCATGAGGTCCCTGTCGTAAGTCGAGAGCACCTGCCGCAACTCGGTAAAATCCAGGAGGTTCTCCCCTGCAGGTGAGATGAGGCCCGTTTCCACTGAGGTGTCTCGAGGCTAATCACACGTGAACTCTCGAACTTCTAAAGAGTCTTTCACAGTCATGCTGCAACTCAAGAAGTTCCCCGACATACCCGTCTCCACTCAAGAGGAAGCACGAGGGTCCCGGCCACATCCAGAGGAGCTCCGTTTCCAGCTCGTAGCTCGAGATGAGGGATCCTTTCCCTACTTGGTCGGGAAAGAATTCCCGGCATTTCGATCGCATCTCAAGAGGAGGCGCTCTCCAAAGGAAAGGGGAGAGGAACTGCAGGGTCGTGCCACCATTCCAAGACTCCCCCAGATGACTCAGTCCATTCCACAGGAACCTGTTTTCCCTGCACACTGCCTCGGCTTTCACGCCAAGGATCGACTCACACCACCGGGACACGGGACAGCCCTGTGGGAGAGCCTCGTGGGAAAGACTCGAGGGAAAGTCACAGATCCCTTGGTCCACTCAAGCAGAAGCGTGACACTGCTACTACAGCATTGGAGGAAAAGGCACGCTCATGCCCCCACTCGAAACGACGCCTGAATCCCCTGGGGAGACTCCAGAGGTACCCCAAGACCCATGTCAGCACTGGAAAGGAATCCTCAGGTCCCGGCACCGACTGCACACAAGGTCTTAGGCCCCGACATCGACGGGAGAGGAATCCCGAGAGGCCCCCGAGCAACTCGCATGGGGACTGGCCTTTCCTCAGGCCACCAAAGCCGGTCCTTGGGTCCAGGTCGTAAGTCGAGAGCACCTGCCGCAACTCGAGAAAATCCAGGAGGTTCTCCCCTCCAGGTGAGATGAGGCCCATTTCCGCTGAGGCATCTCGAGGCTAATCACACCTAACCTCTGGAACTTCCTATGGGTCCTTCACACCCTTGCTGCAACTCAAGAAGTTCCCCCACATACCCGTCTCCACTCGAGAGGAAGCACGAGAGCCCCGCCCACATCCAGAGGAGCCCCGTTTCCGCCTCCTAGCTCGAGAGGAGGGATCCTTTCCCTGCGTGGTCGGGAAAGAATTTGCACCGTTCCCGTCGCATCTCAAGAGGAGGCGCTCTCCACCGGAAAGGCGAGAGGAACTCCAGGGTCGTGCCACCATTCCCAGAGTCCCCCAGATGTCTCAGTCCATTCCAGGGAAACCTGTCTTCCCTGCACTGCCTCGAATTCAAGCCGAGGATCGACTCACACCACAATGGCACGTGGGACAGCCCTGTGGGAAAGCCTCGTGGAAAGCCTCGAGGGAAAGCCACAGATCCCTTGATCCACCCGAAGGGAAGCGTGACACTGCTGCTACAGCTCGGGAGGAAAACGCACGTGCATGCCCCACTCGAGACGAGCACTGACTCCACTGGGGAGACTCCAGAAGTACCCCAAGATCCATGTCAGCACTGGAGAGGAATCCTCAGGTTCTGGCACCGACTCCACACAAGGTCTTAGGCCCCGGCATCGACGGGAGAGAAATCCCGAAAGGCTCCCGAGCAACTCGCATGGGGACTGGCCTTTCCTGAGGTCACCAAAGGGGGGTCCCTGTGGTCCCCGTAGTAAGTCGAGAGCACCTGCCGCAAGTCGAGAAAATCCAGGAGGTTGTCCCCTCCAGGCGAGATGAGGCCCATTTCCGCTGAGGCGACTCGAGGCTAATAATCACACCTAACCTCTGGAACTTCCAAAGGGTCTTTCACAGACTTGCTGCAACTCAAGAAGTTTCCCGACATACCCGTCTCCACTCAAGAGGAAGCACGAGAGCCCGGCCACATCCAGAGGAGCCCCGTTTCTGTCTCCTAGCTCGAGAATACGATCCTTTCCCTGCGTGGTCGGGAAAGAATTCCCAGCGTTCCCGTCGCATCTCAAGAGGAGGCACTCTCCACAGGAAAGCCGAGAGGAAATCCAGGGTCGTGCCACCATTCCCAAAATCCCCCAGATGTCTCAGTCTATTACAGGGAAACCTGTTTTCCCCGCTCTGCCTCGACTTTCAAGCCGAGGATCGACTCACACCATGGTGGCCCGTGGGACAACCCTGTGGGAAAGCCTCGTGGGAAAGCCTCGTGGGAAAGCCTCGAGGGAAAGCCACAGATCCCTTGATCCACGCGAAGGGAACCGTGACACTGCTGCTGCAGCTTGGGAGGAAAGCGCACGTGCATGCCCTTTCTCGAGACAACGACTGACTCCCCTGGGCAGAATCCAGAAGTACCCCAAGATCCATGTCAGCACTGGAGAGGAATCCTCAGGTTCCGGCACTGACTCCACACAAGGTCTTAGGCCAGAGCATCGTCGGGAGAGGAATCCCGAGAGGCCCCGAGCAACTCGCATGGGGACTGGCCTTTCCTGAGGCCACCAGAGCGGGTCCCTGAGGTCCCTGTCGTAAGTCGAGAGCACCTGCCGCAACTCGAGAAAATCCAGGAGGTTCTCCCCTCCAGGCGAGATGAGGCCCATTTTCCCTGAGGCGTCTCGAGGCTAATCACACCTAACATCTGAACTTCCAAAGGGTCCTTCACACCCTTGCTGCAACTCAAGAAGTTCCCGGACATACCCGTCTCCACTCGAGTGGAAGCACGAGAGTCCCGCCCACATGCAGAGGAGCACCGTTTCCGTCTCCTAGCTCGAGAGGAGGGATCCTTTCCCTGCGTGGTCGGGAAAGAATTCCCAGCGTTCCCGTCGCATCTCAAGAGGAGGCACTCTCCACAGGAAAGGCGGGAGGAACTCCAGGGTCGTGCCACCATTCCCAAAGTCCCCCAGATGTCTCAGTCCATTCCAGGGAAACCTGTTTTCCTTGCACTGCCTAGGCTTTCAAGCCGAGGATCGACTCACACCACGGTGGCACGTGGGACAGCCCAGTGGGAAAGCCTCGTGGAAAGCCTCGGGGAAAGCTCCTATAGGGAAAGCCACAGATCCCTTGATCCACGCGAAGGGAAAACGCGACACTGCTGCTACAGCTTGGAAGGAAAGCACACGTGCATGTCCCTACTCGAGACAAAGACTGACTCCCCTGGGGACACTCCAGGAGTACCCCAAGATCCATGTCAGCACTGAGAGGAATCCTCAGGTTCCAGCACTGATTCCTCACAAGGTCTTAGGCCCCAGCATCGACGGGAGAGGAAACCGAGAGGCCCCCGTGCAACTCGCATGGGAACTGGCCTTTCCTAGGCCACCAGAGCGGGTCCCTAAGGTCCCTGTCGTAAGAGAGCACCTGGCACAACTCGAGAAAATCCAGGAGGTTCTCCCCTCCAGGCGAGATGAGACCCATTTTGCGCTGAGGCTTCTCGAGGCTAATCACATCTAACCTCTGGAACTTCCAAAGGGTCCTTCACAACCTTGCTGCAACTCAAGAAGTTCCCCGACATACCCGTCTCCACTCGAGAGGAAACACGAGATTTCTGCCCACATCCAGAGGTTCCCCGTTTCCGCCTCCTAGCTCGAGAGGAGGAATTCTTTCCCTGAGTGTTCGGGAAAGAATTCCCGGCGTTCCCGTCGCATCTCAAGAGGAGTCGCTCTCCACAGGAAAGGCGAGAGGAACTCCAGGGTCGTGCCACCATTCCCAGAGTCCCCCAGATGTCCAGTCTATTAGAGGGAAACCTATTTTCCCTGCACTGCCTCGACTTTCAAGCCAGGATCGACTCACACCACGGTCCACGTGGGACAGCCCTGTGGGAAAGCCTCGTGGGAAAGCCTCGAGGGAAAGCCCCTGATCCCTTGATCCACGGGAAAGGAAGCGTGACACTGCTGCTACAGCTCGGGAGGAAAGCGCACGTGTATGCCCCCACTCGAATGAGGACTGACTCCACTGGGGAGACTCCAGAAGTACGCCCAGATCCATGTCAGACCTGGAGAGGAATCCTCAGGTTCCGGGACTGACTCCACACAAGGTCTTAGGCCCCAGCATCGACGGGAGAGGAATCCCGAGAGGCCCCCGAGCAACTCGCATGGGGACTGGCCTTTCCTGAGGCCACCAGAGCGGTTTGCTGAGGTCCCCGTAGTAAGTCGAGAGCACCTGCCGCTACTCGAGAAAATTCAGGAGGTTCTCCCTTCCAGGAGAGATGAGGGCCATTTCCGCTGAGGCGTCTCGAGGCTAATCACACCTAACCTCTGGAACTTCCAAAGGGTCCTTCACACCCTTGCTCCAACTCAAGAAGATCCCCGACATACCCGGCTCCACTCGAGTGGAAGCACGCGAGTCCCGCCCACATCCAGAGGAGCCCCGTTTCCGCCTCCTAGCTCGAGAGGAGTTATCGTTGCCCTGCGTGGTCGGGAAAGAATTCCCGGCGTTGCCGTCGCATCTCAAGAGGAGGCGCTCTCCACAGGAAAGGCCAGAGGAACTCCAGAGTCGTGCCACCATTCCCAGAGTCCCCCAGATGTCTCAGTCCATTCCAGGGAAACCTGTTTTCCCTGCACTGCCTCGACTTTCACGCTGAGTATCGACTCACACCACGGTGGCACGTGGGACAGCCCTGTGGTAAAGCCTCGTGGGAAAGCCTCGTGGGAAAGCCTCGTGGGAAAGCCTCGAGGGAAAGCCTCTGATCCCTTTATCCACGGGAAGGGTAGTGGGACACTGCTGCTACAGCTCGGGAGGAAACCACACGTGCATGCCCCCACGCGAGACGAGGACCGGCTCCATTGAGGAGACTCCAGAAGTACCCCAAGATGCCATGTCAGCACTGGAGAGGAATCCTCAGGTTCCGGCACCGACTCCCGCAAGGTCTTAGGCCCCGGCATCGACGGGAGAGGAATCCCGAGAGGACCCCAAGCAACTCGCATGGGGACTGGCCTTTCCTGAGGCCACCAGAGCGGGTCCCTGAGGTCCCCGTCGTAAGTTGGGAGCAACCTGCCACAACTCGAGAAATATCCAGGAGGTTCTCCCCTGCAGGCGAGATGAGGCCCATTTACGCGGAGGCGTCTCGAGGCTAATCACAGCTAACCTCTGGAACTTCGAAAGGGTCCTTCACACCCTTGCTGCAACTCAAGAAGTTCCCCGACATACCCGTCTCCACACGAGAGGTATCACGAGAGTCCCTCCCTCATCCAGAGGAGCGCTGTTTCCGCCTCCTAGCTAGAGAGGAGGAATCTTTCCCTGCGTGGTCGGGAAAGAATTCCCGGTGTTCCCGTCGCATCTCAAGAGGAGGCGCTCTCCAGAGGAAAGGCGAGAGGAACTCCAGGGTCGTGCCACCATTCCCAGAGTCCCCCAGATATCTCAGTCCATTTAGAGAAACCTGTTTTCCCTGCACTGCCTCGATTTTCAAGCCGAGGATAGACTCTCACCACGGTGGCACGTGGGACACCCCTGTGGGAAAGCCTCGTGGGAAAGCCACAGATCCCTTGATCCACACGAAGGGAAGCCTGACACTGCTGCTACAGCTCGGGAGGAAAGCGCACGTGCATGACCCCACTCGAGACAAGGACTGACTCCCCTGGGGAGACTCAGGAAGGGTCAGCATGTCAGCACTGGAGAGGAATCCTCAGGTTCCGGCACCGACTCCACTCAAGGTCGTATGCCGGGGCCCAGCACCGGTGGATCCAGGGAATTCGAAGCGGGACGGCGTTGGCGTGGAAAGACTTGTTTATTTATTAATGTAAGATTAGATTAGGAAACTATACTGTAGCAAGAAGATTAAGTGGAGTAAGAGGGCTGAATAGCTTGGTTTATGCGGACGGCCAATAAAATTCCAGACTAGGAATTTGCACCACCTACGTTGGGCCACCGGCGCCCGCTTGAATATCTAAGGGTGCCTCGCCTTAAGCTCCCTTTCGTGCGGGTCTTAACAGCCAGGGCAAGTAAGTAGACCTGGCGAGCCTCCGCACTCCAGGTGGAGATTCAGCCTGAAGTTAAAGTAAAGAGCAGAGAGAAGGAAAGGTAGAGAAGAAGAAAGAGAGAGAAAGACACGGGGGGAGCCAGAGTCCCAAGAAGCAGGCTGAGAGACTAGTTCGAGAAGCTGGTCCGAGAAATTGGCCCCGGCCCCTGGCCTCCTCCTTTATTGTTCAGAAGGCCTTTTATACTTTTGATAAAACATGGAGATCAATGGATAACACAAAATTATGTAGTGTTCGCAACCCAGATTCTTTCTGTATATCATTTTGTATACAAAAGGTCTCAGGTGATTTACATTATCTTCTGGCCAAGAGGCTTGTTAACACTTTTTGGCTCTCTTCCTTAATGAATGTTAATTTTGTTTTCCCCAGAAGTGTTTTTCTTTAATCTGCATCTCCTTAAAGCATTAAAGTTACATCTCTATAGAACAAAGGTGCAGTGGGTTATAACAAAGAAGGTACTTAACTCAAAGATCTAATGTTGCTAATACCAGGTCTACTACTTGTTTTTCTATATACCAACTATATCTAAAAATAAAGGATATGAAAATTTGGCAGCAAGCATTCCAAAAATGAAACTTTTAATCAGTCCTATTCTAAAAGATTTTGACTCCTCGGAAGCTCCTGCATTCCTAGGATGTTTTTAAGCTTTCTGTCCCCCTGCGGTCAGGAGGCCTCAAACAATCACAAGCGCAGCTGTACGAGTCCTACAGGCAGGCTAGAAAGCCATCAGAGGGTT
>NW_017195898.1:0-20332 GCF_001704415.2 Capra hircus
TGCCACACGGGCTTGCCAGTCTCGGGGTTTATGGTGATGGGATTAGCTTCCGGGTTGTCTTTAGCCAATCATTCTGACTCAGAGTCTTTCCTGGTGGTGCACACTTGGTTCAGCCAAGATGGATGCCAGAGATTCTGGGAGGTGGTCAAACATGTGGTGTCTCCTTTTGAGCTTTCCCAACCTCTTCCGGTTGGTGGTGGCTTATTAGTTCCGTGTTCCTTACCAGGACCTCCTGTCATAAAAACGACTCATGCAAATGGTTACCATGGTGCCTGGCCAGGCTGGGCGGTTTCAGTCAAGCATGCTTCCCCTAAGAGTTCCACTGTGGTTTTTATAGATCAGGCCATAGCATCCTACATCCCCTGGGTCAAATTCTACCACAACCTGTGCTGGTTGGACCCACAAGCTAAGAATGATCTTTATTATTTTAAATGTTATAAAGTTGTGAGACATATGAATTGTATGGCTGCCAAATTTCAGCGTCTGTAAAGATACCTGGGGCTGCTTTCCTGCTGCAATAACGGAGCTGCGGCAGATGCAACAGAGGCCGTAGGACCGTCTATGATACTCACTATCTGCCGCTTAGGAAGACTTGCCAGCTCTGGCTCAGGAAAGTGGTATTTTAAATACGGTTATGCCGGAGTTTTGCTTGAAGAAATGTAAAGTGTTAGTAAATTTTGCCCCGTGAAATACATCTTTTTAAGTAATGTAAAACTGGCCACCTTACTCAGTAATCTCAGAATAAACACAAGGACAGCAAATATTTATTAATAATTTGAAAATTTGTTAAAGAATCAGGTCATTTAGGTGATCTTACTTCTGCATGACACATGGACATGGTTGATTCCAGAGTTACGTTTTCCCTTAGGATCAGGTGGATTCTATAGCCTCTCCTGTGTGTGTGGTTGTGTGTGTGTGTGTGTGTGTGTGGCCTGAATGATCGCATGCTGCTTCTTTATTCTTGCCACCCTGGCATTGCTTAGAGACCCTGGGTGTTTCATGAAAGCAGTGGCCAACCATGCTAAGAGGCCTAACCCTGCCTCTGTCTCGTGTCTTCAGGAGCTAAGTGCACGCCAAATGCGTATGAAAGGTCCAGATGTGAAAGGTCAGGTGCCCATTGACCCACACCTCCTGTGTAAAAGGGAGTGTCCTTCTTTTACCCTCATGGGGTAATTGGGGCCAGACGTGAGGACAAAGCGCACGATCAGTCCAGCGTGCGAAAAGTCAGTTTGTCCGCTTGCTTCACAGCTGCTGTGCGAAGGGAAAAGCCTTCCTTTGGGAAAAACAGCTCGGATCTCATAGAGACAAGGGCTGCCCCCTGCAGAGTGGGGCCAGTAGCCTCTGGTGGGAAGACTGCGGTGATGACTGACTGGCTGGGGGCTCCCAGGATGAGGCAAGAGGCTGAGGAGCCCAAATCTGCAGAGCCAAGGTCATACCAACCGCTCCTTGGATCTGCATCAGTCTGAGTGGAGCCGTGACTTTAAGGGGCTAGGATGCCAGCTGCCTGCCTGGAGGCCACAGGAGGAGGGGGCCAAAAAA
Organism: Capra hircus; assembly: GCF_001704415.2. Classification (NCBI taxonomy): domain Eukaryota; kingdom Metazoa; phylum Chordata; class Mammalia; order Artiodactyla; family Bovidae; genus Capra; species Capra hircus. Next base: position 1,540 of record NW_017195898.1, read on the forward strand.
GCAGGCGGTGTGGCTCGTCTTGGTTTCTGAAGACACTTCTTTCTGGCACCAGGTGCCAAGCTATGGCAGAGACTGTATTCTTTTTATAAAACTGTTTTAGCTGTTCTAAATCATTTGCCTTTCCATCTTAGTTCATGTAAAAGATAAATGTACAAATGTGTATATTTATTCTCTTAGCACCAGTGGAAATCCTATAACTTGGCTATTTTTATCCAACAATTCATCACACAGATCTTTCAAGTCAGTACCAATGAAAATTCCCTTACCGGATCCCTCTTAATGGCTGTTTCCTGAATGTTCTGTTTTTATACTGATACTAATATCAATAATCTCATTACACAAGTATTTGCACAAATGTTCCTCCCACGCTGATGTGTTATCATTGGACCTTCCATGTGGAATATGAAAAGGTGGATTTATGGCTGTTTATCATTCATTTCTTTGATGGCTTCTGGACTTTTTTTTTTTTAATGTTGTATCGTGATTCCATTCTATTATTCCACGGAATAAAAATCATTCATGCATGTTTTTACCGAATTCTTTCATGGTTTCAGTTTTACAGTCCACACAGTCTAAGTCTCACTAAATTCCCAAGTCCTCCCTGGAGCAGGCACCTGCCCTTGGGCCGCCTGGGTCCGACCCCCGGAATCGCGGAGGAGCGCGCCTTCTCCCGCAGCTGCCCGGGGAGGTCTCCCCAGCTCCCGCCCTCCCGTCTGTTGTCTGGGTCTCCGCGCCCTGCGGGGCCGGGAGCCGGCTCCCAGGCGGACGCCCCGGGACAAGCGGGGCGTCAGGGCGGCCCGGCGGTCGGGGTTCGCCCGGGGCCGTGTGCGCCGCTCGTCGGGAGCCACCCAGCGGCCGCCGTGAGCCGGTCCCTTCCGGGGAACGCTGGCGACTCCCGCGAAGGCTGCGGCTCGGCCGCCGAGCCCGGGGCAGAGCTCCAGGGGCCGGGGGTGACAGCGCCATGAGACCCGGGAGGAGCCTGCTGTCGCCGGAGAGTCGGGCTGCAGGTCCGCGGCCTGGGCGGGCGGCGCCGGTCGGTGTCGCTGCCCGGCCGGGACCGGCGCTCCGCGGGGCCCCTTCTGCCCGCGGCGCCGCCGGGGCAGCTGAGCGCGAGCCGGAAAGGTCCCGGCGCAGGCGTCCGCGGGGTCACACCTCCTCGATGTTTCCCTCTCGCCGGAGGTGCGGACCGCACGGATGCCACGCGGACATGTCCAGTCTTCGCAGCCTCCCCATGGACCCCGACAGTCCTGACTCACAAACGTGTGTCCTCTCCCCGCAGAGGGACCACGGGCCGCCCGTCCTCCTCCCCAAAGGGCGCCCGGAAGCGCTTCCTTGTCACCTTGGGGGAACGGGCGTCCCGCTGCCGTCGCGGCGCTGCGGCTGCTCCCAGGCGGCCACGGTTCCCGGTGACGGGCTCAGGACTCAGCCGGCGGGTTTCCTGCGGGTCGGGCTGCATCTCTGCGAGGGGCGCCCTGCGACCCTTCTATTCTCCTCGGGCTCAGAAGTGGGAAGAATGGTGTCCGTGTGGAGGCGCTGTTTCGCGGGTGTGAGACACGGATACATCTGTGTGAGGATCACAAAGCCTACAGATGGGCGGCTGCTCTGGCGAGGTCGACCAGATGGCCCGACAGGTTGTTGGGGATCTTTGTTACTAATGCGGTAACCTGCTGTAATGTCGGTATCCAATGAGAAATCTTGAAATTAATTTTAATGAAAATCACCATTATCATTGTTACTCAACAATAACGTAATTATTACCTTTGTTTGCAGTTAATTTAAGAAACACAGTTTCAAGTTTATCCACAGAGTATCCAATTGAAGACAACCAGAGAAGGATGTTGAAATGAAGAACTTTCTTAACACACTGGGAAGTTGAGCGAACCTCTCCTTCCAGCCACGAGGCCCTGCCCTGCAGCAACCGACCTGGAAAACCAGACCGCAGCCTCCGCAGCAGTGGGCTCCAGGACTCGGTGCATGGCCAGTGGCTGCCACCTTCCTTATTCTTCTTCCTCTCAATTTAGTACCAAAGGGGGGAAACCAAATCTGTTATCTAAGCAGTCACCTGGGACGGCCCTCTTCCTGTCAGCCTATGCCAGGGGCCAGCGTGAGGAACTCCGCCCGTGGCAAAGGTCATGAGGAAGGAGGCTTGGCATACGCAAAGGCGGGATCAAGCCTCAGGAAACCCCCTGTTTCCTGAGCATCTACCCCAAAACCAGAGTCTGTTTTATGCTCTCACCCATAACCGTTTCTCTCGGAGGAGTAAACCTGCAGCTCCAAGGCAATAAACATTCCTGGGCGTGACAAGAGTGTTTCAGCTTATGAAGGTCAATTCTGAAGAAACAGTAAAGGATCGGGAAAATATCCTGGAGTAGGAATTGGCCACCCACCCACTCCAGTACTCTTGCCTGGAAAATTCCATGAACAGAGGAGCCTGGCCATCTACAGGTCGTGGGGTCACAAAGAGTCAAACACGACTGAGCATGCACACAGAGACACAGGCATCTTTGTTTATGTCTACAGAGCTTAGAGTGAGAGCCAAATAAAGCATGGAGGATAATACGTGGTTGTTGTTATTTTGGGAAAAAAATTCAACTTACTCATTTTAAGTTTAGATATATATCATATACCAAAAAATTCTCCTTTGAGCACTCTATTTTAGTGATTGCCTATTTATATAGTTGTGTAGCCATCATCACTGTCTGATCCAGAATATTTTATATTTTATCTCCCTACAAAGACACCTAGTGTTCCTTAATCAGCCACTTTAAATTCCACATTCCTCACTCTTTCATCTTTATGGAACTGCCTATTCTGTGTATTTCAAGCACATGGGTTTGTACAACTGTGGCCATTTAGGTCTGGTTTCTTACACAGTGTCATGTTTTTGAAGCTTATTCTTATTTTATCATGTGATCCAATGTTTTGTTTGGCTTCGGAACTTTCCTAAGTCTTTAACACATGCATGTGGGCACGCACACACACACACACACGCTACAGTTCTTTTAATGTGGAAAATACACAGAGGTCCAGCATCGCCATTTAGAACCATTTTACGCACACAGTTCCATGGCATAAAGTACCGCCTTCCTGTAGGCACTCAATCTGCCCCCCAACCCAGAGTGGCCACGTGCACAGGGGGCACCAGCCCAGCTGTGCTGCCACTGCCAGAGCCCCCAGAGCATCCGCCCAGGCCAAGACTCAACAATAGGCCACTTCCCAATGGCCAAAGAAGGGCCCACCTGTGCCAGGGAGGGGCGGTGGCCGAGGGTGAGAGAGACGAAAGGAGGGACAGACAGGAGGGTCTGCAGCTCCTGGTCTTCCCAGGTGGTCTTGCAACCAAGTATTAATCACGCTAAACCTTGCTTTAGCTTCTGAGCTCAGAAATTACCAGGTGCCTTCATGGTGGCATGGCCTTAGATTATGGCAGCCCCGACCAGGCACCCCAGTACCCTGTGCTGTGGGGCCCTGCCATGCCAGTCTCACCAGCCCCTGTCAGAGCCCTGGGGTGCCCAGCATCTGTGGGCAAACCGCTCCCGACACATCCTTCAGCCCTCTGGAGGCCTAGCCATCAGGCTGTGACTTGGAGTTCCCAGGAGGTGGTTATCACTCAGGTTATGTGGCCAGTGGCAATAGGGCCTGACCCTCTGGAAGTGAGTGGAGAAAAGCCCAGTGCTCTGCTTCAGTGCGGTCTGGCACCAACTGAGTGTCTCTCACTGACATCCTCACTGCTTCATCCACATATTCCACTTACCACTCCTGTTCCAGGCTGGGATTCTAGCGGCAGCCTTCCCAGGGTTGCAGCCTTTCCCAGTGACCAATCCCAAGTACCTATGTCTCAACCTCTGGACCCTCACATAGGTAGTACCGCCTATCAATGCTTAGGGTTAAAAATAGCAGATCTCAGACGCTGAACACTGGAGTGGGTTGCCATTTCCTTCTCCAATGCAGGAAAGTGAGAAGTGAAAGTGAAGTCACTCAGTCATGTGCGACTCTTAGGGACCTCATGGACCGCAGCCTACCAGGCTCCTCCGTCCATGGGATTTTCCAGGCAAGAGTACTGGAGTGGGATGCCTTCTCCAAAATAAGCTGTAAGAACTATTAAAATAAAATAAAATTCAACTGAGTAAAATTTTAAAATCTTAGTGCCTCTATTTAAAGATTTATGAATCAGGCAGCATCCAATTCAGCAGTTAGAAACTGAGGAGTTGCACATAACAAAAGACGTTTATAGGCTGAGGGATCAGGAACAAGGACGTTGTGCTGGGCAAAGAATCCAAGCGGCTACTGCGAGGTTACTTTCCATTAGAGGCTGGAAAGCTTTCTCAGGCAGACGGCTTAACTAGTGATAGTCAGAAGATTCCTGGCTGACTGGTTCAAGAGTTCATTTCTGGAAGAGCCAAAACTGCATTTCCGCCTATTCTGCTGGCATGGCTCCTAACTAAGCAACTCCTCTGGGGCTGTCATCTGGTTTCTAACAGCCCCTGGGGGCAGCAACAAGGCTTACCGCTGCTGGTTCCCTGCTAAGCACGGTGGCGGGTGTGTCCGTCCCCAAATGCTGAGAGCGCATGTGCTCTGTGCCAGGCCTGGGCTGGGGGCAGGGGCCCAGCCACCACACCTCACAGCCCTTGACAGGGGGCTGGTGCCCTGGGATGACCCAGACAGATGGCATAGGGAGGGGGGGTGCGAGGTGGGTTCAGGGTTGGGAACTCATGTACACCCGTGGCGGATTCCTGTTGATGTATGGCAAAACCAATACAGTATTGTAAAGTAAAATGAAGTAAAAGAAAAAATAAATAAATAAATAAATAAATAAATAAATAAATAAAAAGAGGAGAGTAAGACAGAAAACCCCCACACTTTAAAAAGAAGCGATCCTGCTGCTCCCGCAGAGATGACGCTGTGGAGGGAGACGAGGAATAAACAGAACCGCCTGTAGAAGAGGCAGCTCCAGGGAGCGAAGGGCGGACGCGGGCGCAGCGGGAAGGGGGCTGGGCGGGGCGGCGGAGAGGAGAGGCGTCCCGGCCGAGGACGGAAGGCTGACGAGCCCCAGCGGCGCTGACAGGGCCGGCCCTGGGCCGCGAAGGACCGAGGCGCTGAGGGCAGGAGGCGCGGGGGAGCCGTCACTGCAGATGCACGTGGGGACGTGTCTCCGAGGAGGTGACGTTTACGCTGCGCTCCGGGCCACCATCCCCTTCCCTCGTCACCCAGAGCCAGACACCGAGGATGGCCGCTAACATCACGCGCACTGGCCGGTCCTGAACCTGCGCACCCAGCTCGCTGTTCCCTCCTGAGGAGTCACAGGAAAGGCCCCTGTACTGAATTCCCCTCCCTCCCTCTCCGGACAAGTCCAGTCCCTTCCCGTGTGGCCCAATGGCGTGGCCTGTCCCTCCTCTTGGGAACTCGACGTCATCAACTCTCTTTTCAATGACAGTTGTCTCCTGATCTGTTTGCCTCATTGTGCCTCCAGTTTCCCATTAATACACTGTATTTCAATTTCCTATTAATACACTGTATTTTAAGTTAGCCAAGAATGACAGCGCGCTCTGTAGACACAGAGCGTCTTAATTGAGCACACTCAGTTAAGTGTGGACAAAGGGAGCATGAATTAGGACACTTCTTGCAATGTCCTCAATCAATTTAATGTCTTGCTGTGTGTTAAGTGTGTGTTTTGGAGAAGGGCATGGCAACCCGCTCCAGGATTCTTGCCTGGAGAATCCCATGGACAGAGGAGCTTGGTGGGCTACAGTCCACGGGTGGCAGAGTCAGACATGACTGAGCGACTTCGCTTTCACTTTCACTTTGAATCAGTAATTCTAAATCCGTTAACCATATGTTTGAAAGTATCTTCTGCTTCATTTTCTGTTTTCTCTTGCAAATGTAAAAACAAAACCAAATATCAAGAGACACACTAAAACAGGTTTTGTTTTCTGTTTTTTCTGGTTGAACTTTATGCCAAACAAATCCTAGGTAAGGACTTAGGAAGCTGCCATAAGTCAAGGCACCAGCAAGGTCACAGGATCTGCAATCAGCAGGGATCTTAATGGTGCCAGAGAGCCTTTTTTTTTTTTTTTTTTGCCATGCAGTAGGAGGTGGATGCAGTGGCTGAGGGGCCAGAGAGACCCAGGGCCTTAATGACACCAGTGAGCCGGCTAAGATGCAGGGGGCTGGACCAGGTACAGTCGTTAGGCCAATATGAGCTGAAACATATTTAATTCTGAATTTCCAGAACCGTTACCCCAAAGAAAATGTTCACCTTCTTCTGATATTCACATAGAAATATTGCATAGACTCTTTTGCTAGAAATTCTGCTTCCATGGAAGAAAGCCATGAGGAAGACTGCTTGGAGAATATAAGACAGTGTGTTTTTTAGGTGGAGAAAGAGGAAGTGAGTAAATGGCAAGTGCGGTTCAGAAACGGAAAGGGGTCTGTGCAGACCCAGCAGGCTCCCTGTGGTGGAGGCAGGCCGTGCGCTCACTCTCCTTCCCCCTTTCGCTGAGGTCACGTTTATCAGGACTTAGGTAGCTCCAATGAAAACTGCAAGTACAGGGGCTGGCCCTGGCAGTCCAGCGGTTAAGCATCTACCTTGCAGTGCGGGGGACACCGGTTCGATCTCTGGTCCCCAGAAGATCCCACGTGCCACAGAGAAATGAAGCCGTAAATACTGAGCCCAGGCATTCTAGAGCCCAGCGCTCCACAGCAAGAGACGCCACCAAAGTGGGAAGCCCAACCACCGCAACTAGAGCACAGGCCCTGCTCGCTGCAGTAGGGAGAGCCTGCATGCAGCAAGGAAGGCCCCGTGCAGCCAGAAAGAAATGGAACCATATTTAAGCAAAACCCCTCCAAGTACAGTGACTCTCAGTGGCGCAGGTAACCCCTGCCGATGTTCTCAGCACCCTGGCGTACGGGGTCTGCAGGAAGCCCTCCTCCCGGGAAGGCCCAGAGTCTCCATCGGCCAGTGTCTCCCCACTGTGCTGAGCCATCTCCCCACTCACCTCGGCGCAAACTGCTTCTGGTGGCGCCACTCTTCAGGCAGGGGAGTCATCCTTGTGAATCCTCGTCTAAGAATTCATATCATCTCACCTGCACTTATTTCCATATTCCCTAAAAGGAGATCCTTAAAATCCCAATTGTATTCCTTACAAGAGCGTTTTAACACAATCTTGATTTGAACACCTATGTTTTTATTTATCAAGTTTTATGTCTCCTTGGTTGTGTCCTGCGCTCTGGCTCAGCCTCTCTCTTGGCCTCTGCTCTTGGCCTCTCATGAAACAATGTACATTTAAGTCACTTCAGTCATGTCTGACTCTGTGCGACCCCACAGATGGCAGCCCACCAGGCTCCCCCGTCCCTGGGATTCTCCAGGCAAGAACACTGGAGTGGGTTGCCATTTCCTTCTCCAATGCATGAAAGTGAAAAGTGAAACTGAAGTCGCTCAGTCACGTCTGACTCTTAGCAACCCCATGGACTGCAGCCCACCAGGCTCCCCCATCCATGGGATTCTCCAGGCAAGAGTACGGGAGTGGGGTGCCATTGCCTTCTCCAACAACGTAAAGGATGTATTAATTGCACCCACGCTCCTGTCTCGCTGGCTCCTTTCCACTCTCCCTCGTCTCTCCGCGACATGTGTCACTATGTGCACATCACTGTTACCGTGATGCCCTCCCTTCCCTTGGGAAGCCTGTTATTACTTTCCTGCTTCTTTCTCTGCTGTCCCATGTGTGCCCTGCCCAACATACAGCAGCTTCACAGCAGGCTCTCCCTCACTCTTCTCTTCAGAGTTCCTGCTGGAATTTCTGGACACCACCGCCCAAGTATTTACCTCTGACTGACTCCTTCTTCCCTGGTGTGGGCCCTGTAGCATCTTCCCCTGAATGAAAACCACAGATAAAACCTAAATTCTCCTTCTTCCCCCACTACCTTGAACTCCCCTGTGGATGTCTCCTTCTCATCCAGGCTCAGTGATTCAATATCATCCATGAACCATTTTTCTATACTCAACCACCTATCTGGCCATATGGATACAGTCTCCAGGGCAGCGGGTGGAGGGATGCTGGACAATGCTGAGACCGCAGGGAGAGGCCAGGCCAGGCAATGCGGGCGCGCGAATGAAGGACAGTGCTGAGAAGAGCAGATTATAGGGAAGTCACAAGGGTGGGAGAGGTTGGAGAGTTGTTTTTTAAAACAGATCAGGGAGAAATCTGGGGGAGGAGAGGTCGAGTCCCAAGGAAAGAGAAATGATCATTGCATAGCTCCTCGGGGAGCAGGGGGCGGGGGAATCCAGTAACGTGCTAGTTTCCCAGCAACATCCTATCAGATGCTGTATTTCAGTTAGAAATACTTCAGGCTACAAATCCATTAGATTTGTAGAAATTCCTAACGCCTTAGAAATTTATACATTTTCCTGCAATGGAATAAATTAGGCTAAGGTTTTGCATTACATTGCTTATTGTGATATCAAGATGTCATTTTATATTAGTGTTTATTCCAATGTGGACCAGTAAAGCGTATTATAGCACATCATCTATTCAGTGGACTGGTTTGTGGAAAACAGTGTCCCAAGAGAGACTATTCCCCAAGATACTGTCAGCCGAGTATAAGCAAGACACCATAAAGCACCGTGCTCACTATGCTGCCGTCTACGGCTTTAAATGTGGTGTCCTCAGCCACTCAGTCCTGCCCGACACTGTGTGACACCGTGGACTGTGGCCCACCGGGCTCCTCTGCCCACTCGATTCTCCAGGCAGGGATGCTACGGTGGGTTGCCGCGTCCTGCTCCAGAGGATCTTCCAGACCCAGGGATTGAACCTGACTCTCTCGTGTCTCCTGCATAGGAATCTAGGCAGGGATACTGTGGTGGGTTGCCACGTCCTGCTCCAGAGGATCTTCCAGACCCAGGGACTGAACCTGAGTCTCTTATGTCTCCTGCACAGGGAGGTGGGTTCTTTACCACTAGCACCACCATGGGGAGTGAAGAAACAGATATTCACAGTTGCTTGTGCTTACATAAAATGACACTCTGGGGCATCTCTCCTGATCCAGGGGCTAAGACTCCGCACTCTCATTGTAGGGGCCTGAGTTCAATCCCTTGTCAGGAAACTAGGACCCACATGCCACAGCTAAGAGTTCCCATGGAAAAGGTCCCGCAGACACAGCTAAATAAATACTTAGGGGAAAAAAATAAATAAATAAACCCCTGGAAGGTATTCCTGAGAACAAAACACGTGGCTGACTGTGGAAGCAGCAGGGCCTTGACAAGAAGGGAGGGGGTAGGAAGAACAATGCAATATGAACTATTTTATATTTCTAGTTCTTGAACCTTGAACATGTATTATAAGTTTCTCAGAAATGCCAAGACATTACAAAAATTTTTAAACCTCCAAAGAATAAAACTCACAGCTTTATTTCTACAAACTGAATGAAAATCAAGTTTGTTTTATCAGAAAGATTATCTGGCTTCTCTAAAACATCTTCTCAGGCTTTTCCCGCGCTACCCAGACAGTGGGTCCATACGGCACTGTCTGGATTCTTGTCATAACTTGAAGTGAATCTTTTACGCTGTCCTGGGTCCTTGCTGTCCGGCAAACGAAGGCCAGCGTCATCACGTTCCTTGCAGCAGGAGCCCACTTAGGCAGCACCGACCTTTACTTCCCAGGGGAGCAGTGCATCTACAGAGGGAACAGTGGCGGCGCCTGCATTAGGATCCGAAGAGAACCTGGGAGAAGCTTCTGTGGGCAGCTCATGCCACCGTTGCCACTGAAAACCCAGCTGCTGTCCCTGCTGCGTCCTCCAGGAACCCTCGCCAGCGAGCCGAGCTGCTTTGCTGCCGCCGCTCCTCTGCCCGGCCGCTTTGCTCCTGGAGCCTCCGCTACCCAGACCCAGGCAGCTTCCAGGAGCCAAGACTCCTGCTGGTGAGCAGGGCGCATTCTCTGGTTGTGGTGCCTGGCCTTCTCATTGCAGCGGCTTCTCTTGCTATGGAGCATGGGCCCCAGGGCCCCCAGGCTTCAGCGGTGGCAGAGCATGGGCTCAGTGGCTGAACCTCCTGGGAGTCACTTCCCAGGGACACATAGGACAGAGTCCTGAGCATCCTGAGTGCCCCACAAGGTGGTCTGAAGCGGTGGCCCCTCTGCATATCAGTGGAGATGGCAGCTGTATTGTGTGTCTGTAGGAGTCTGTACAAGGTGACCTTGCATGCAGAAAAGTAAATTTGACGAAATGGCAGATGGCCTCAGCTCTAATAGAAAGATCTCTTCTGAAATCAATTTCTTTCTCCTCTCAGCTTCTCCATCTGAAAGGTGTTACTCTTCATGAGACCCATTCTCTTTTCATTCCCTTCTTCAAAGCCTCAAATTTTGTAGATTTTTTTCAGCATCTTTCCATGTTTATTCCTCAGACAAGATAAGCAAGAGTAAAATTGTCTTATTGGACTGTAAAGATAAACAAATACTTTTAAAATCAGACTTTCCAAAAGTTCTAAATTCATTCATGTTCTCACTTTAGTATCCTCAATGCTAAGTCTGTAATGAGCGTTTTTACCTGATTCAAACACAACTCTGGGGTGTGGATTGGTGGCGGGACTCCACAGACCCCTGGAATTTTGAGCTTTGACAGTTAGATCTCCTTTTACAGAAGTGTTAGCAGCCAGTGGAACAAGGAGCATATAGCGCCAGATTACAGGGCTGACAGCAGGGAAAGACAGTTTATTGGTGGCAGAAAGGATCTGCCTTCTGACAAGCAGCCGCCTCTCAGGGAGGCAAGCCGGAAGAGCCTGCAGAGGCGGAGCCGCGCGCAGGGGGGGACGCTTCAGCCACTCCCTTATCAGCGCGGCCGGCACAAAGGGGTCCTTCCCGGACCTGACCCTGCTTCCTGTTCCTTTATCTCCCTGTGCTCGGGGCTGCTCTCCTGAGAGGGACGCCCCTTTGCCTTTCCTAGACCTCCATGGGCCTTCTCACAGCGCCGGCAGCAGGCAGGCAGAGCGGCGCCACGGGGCAGGCCTGCTCCGGTCACTCCTCTGGGGCCGAGCGGCTGGGAGAGCGCGCTGAGCGGCCACCGTCGCCCTCACGGGCCCAGGGGTCGGAATGTGATGGGACCCGAGGTCGGAATGGGGAAGATGGAAGAGCCGTCTTTGCTTTCTTTCACTCCCGGGCCAGGAGCTCTTCACCTGAGGGACTTGGAGAACCCAGGGAGCCTGTGGCCTCCCTGAAGTGATGCGTAAAATGGGTCTGTGCACACACTTTTGTTCAGATAAGAGTAAATGCCCTGGATTCACCCCTTCAGAATATTTTAGCATTGTTCCTAGTCTGTCCAGATCCTGTGCTTGGAAGCACAACACCGCTGTGGTGGTTTCATCACACTTCCACTGCTGCCGGTCCCTAGAAAACCCAGCTTTCAGAATCAAGAGAAGCTGGTGGCTGGCGAGGCTTAAAAACACCCTGTGAAGTACCTGGAATCAGGAGCATTTGACTGTACTCTACTGGGACATTTTAAGGTGTAGTAGTTTCGTTAGGGGAAGCCCACTGATTGAGACCGCCCACCCTGGCCAGGCACCATAGTAACTATTTGCATGAGTTGTTTTCTGACAGGAGAGCCTGATGAGGAATGCAGGACTAATAAGCCACCACCAACCGGAAGAGTTCCGGAAAGGTCGAAAGGAGACACCGCGTGTCTGTCCACTTTCCAGAATCCCTCTCACTAGCACCCATCTTGGCTGAGGATGTGTGCGCCACCAGGAAAGACTCTGAATTAGAATGATTGGCCAAAGACCACGGAGAAACTAATCCCATCACCATAAAACCCGAGACTGCGAGCCATGGGCAGAGCAGTTCTCCTGGGTTCCCTCACCCTACTGCTCTCCACCCGGGTGCCCTTTCCCAGTAAAATCTCTTGTTTTGTCAGCACAAGTGTCTCCTCGGACAATTCATTTCTGAGTGTTAGACAAGAGCCCAGTTTCGGGCCCTGGAAGGGGTCCGTCTTCCTGCAACAGTTTGCTTTTCGCTTGTGAGCAGCTAGGTCAAATTGTTTCCAAACAAGAAAACCGAACTAAACTGTCTGACCAGGGTTACAGGACACAAACTACTTTGGGGTGGGTCCCAGGTTGGCCTGGGATACTGTCATTACCAGGAATCAAAGCAGCAAAGGGCATCCGTGACACAAACCCTAACAGCGTTTTATCACTGGATAATTTGGGTTGGGACGGCTCCCTAGAGAAGAGAATGGCAACTCACTCCAGTATTCTTGCCAGGAGAATTCCATGGGCAGAGGAGCCTGGCGGGCTACAGTCTAAGGGATCTCAGAGTCGGACACGCCTGAGTGACTTTCACTTTCTTTTTTCAGTTCGGATCCACGGAGAGGTGGAGTCTTTCCTGCGGATATTTGTAAATGCTTCCGACAGATCCAGTTATGTGGCTTTGTGTTCTTCTGGAGTTGCTCCCATGACGTTGATCGGGACTTCATACGCTTAGGCAGCGCTTTACTTTGTTTTCTGTGCAATGGTGCGGAAACAGTTAAAAAGCAAGTGAACGAGCCAAAGCCCCGGAACTGCTTTCCAAACAGGCTGAAGGCGCCACCTACTGTCCAGTCTGCAGAGATGCCCGAGGAAGGGAGTCAGCCTTATGGACTGAGAGCCACAGGAACTGCTCACATCGAACTATACTTTCTACTCACATGCTATTCATAACGAGTTATGTAGTTATATGTATGCTCTCTCCTGAGCACTCTCAGTCTTTGGTTACAGAAAGTAAGATATGGAAAATCACTGAATTGAGGCAGATGGAAAAACAGCATCAGGCTATCATACGCTTTCCAGGGGTCCCAATTATCCAACGCCAAAATGCCTTTAGAGTTCTGGAGCAAAAATGCTCTTTGCCACTTTTATTCCTAGAAATGAATGAGGCCCAGAGCTCCCTGAGTAGCCCCTCCTGCTGGGGACTTGACTGTATTTATTTTACATGTGTATAAGAGATGACAGAAAAAGAGAAAGCTCTAAAATGGCAAAAGCTTTTCAGGTACACCGAAAAGGTGGTTTTTAATGTTGGTTTGAGTGTTTTGTTTTTAGTGGAACAATCCATTATAGAACAGGCCAAAATAAGTTTCGAGAATAAAGCGTGCATTTTCTACCTCTGAGAGGTGCTAATTAGAACATGTCTTTACCATGGGCCTGGCATCAATTCAGACTTGCCTTGGGCAGGGCCTTAAACCCAGCAAGTGTTTCAAGGAATGCTCTAGTGGCTGGAGGGGCCGGCGGCGTGCAGCCAGCGTTTCACTGCGCACGCTGCTCCTGTGCTCATTCTGTCTCTGACCCTTCAGCAGAGGCTCACTCTCTTCTGCGCAGCTCATCACTTGTTTGACTCTGAAATACATTGGTTCAGATTTTATGATAAGCTGGTTCTGTACAATATGTTGTGTTATTTAAATACAAACAATATACTCTCTTGGTTTTAAGTTCCTCCTGAGTTAAAAGTACACTAAAAAACTGGATAATTTAGATTAAAAGTAGAATTTCTCTTTCATCCTGACGAAGTGTCTGTGGTTCATTTGTATATATTCCTCCAGCTTTTTAAAAAACATTTTCAAATGTGTATTTTATTGACACGCAGATAATATAGGTTCACTTTTAGTTCAGTTAGACAAGTAACGTGTGTTGCTTTGTCACGTAACAGTATGACTCTGAGGTGTCACCGTTTCCTGTTTGGGGGTTTCCAGTGGTTTTAATAGGAATAATAAAACTCTTTCTTTAGAACAACATGACTCTGCTATAAGCAAACTAGGTTCATGTAGCATCCACATTCAGGGAAATTCAGAAAATGTCTTCAGTTGCCCTGCGCATCCCACCATCAGGAATGGAAGAAACTGCGAGGAAGGAAACTCTCAGTAATGAACCCCAGGCACCCCGTCAACCCATCTCTCAAGGAGGAGGGCGGGGTGAGGGCGGGGTGAGGACAGCTCACTGTCTGGAGGGAAGGCCTTGTGATGCCTGAGTCTCCAGCCTGGCTGGTAGCAGCCTAGAGAATCCAGGAAAGAGAGAGGGTAGAGGAGAACAGGGAGGGCAGGAAAGGGGCCTCTGGCGGCAAAGCAGGAAGGTCGCAGCAGAGCCTGGGAGGCGAGCGGGTCCGCGGAGACGAGAGCCCCACGTCTGCCGCGGAGGAGACACGAGAGACCCCGAGGAGGCTCCTCCCGCTCGCCACCAGAGGAGAGACCCCGAGGAGAGACCCCCGGAAGAGGCTCCCTCCCGCTCGCCACCCCTGAAGGTGCCGTGGCCGGTGGGGTCGCATCGCTCCCTCACTAAGACTGTGCGCTTCAGGCTGGTCTCAGGAACACACTTCTTGTTTCCTTGAGTATTCAGTTAGCCTCCCCTGTAATTTCAGGTTGGGTCTTCTCTGCCTGCCTTCCTCACTTTTCACTCTGGCCTCACTGTTCATTTTTTCTGGCACACAAAATATGCTCAGCAGGCAGAGTTGACTGCATAAAAGGCAAAGGTCTGCCTCTGAGGAGTAACATATACTCATACTGCTATGCTAGTTAACTTATATTTATTGATTTAAGTTAATATAACATAATGCCACATAATATATGCATATTATAATGTAATAAAATTAAATGTTATGTACTATTATTTTAATATAATTTTATATATCAGTGATATATGTTAATGTTAAATTATATAGGCTGATTTAGTTAACGAGCACCGCGGGTGAGAAGACTAATGAAGACTAAAAAATTCAGAAAAAAAACCCGAAATTTGAAGATCTTTGCAAAAACTCCATGCTCTCGATGTAAATGGCGAGCCATGCATGAAGGTTCTTGGCCAGGGCTCCTCATGGGCCTCTCCCGGCCCCTGCTATAGTGAGCAGTGGACCAGGGAGCGGGGGTCCGGGCAAAGCCCCCAGGCCGAGGCTGGGCCAAGCCCCCTGCCAGTCTCCTTCCTTCTGTCACCGAGCGTCACCTCCTCCCTGACACTAGTGCACACGCGTGTCATCACTTCTCCCACAGAATGAAGGGTGTGTGTTGCAGGAGAGCGGGAGCCAGCTCACTGGTGACACAAATCTTAACACCATAGAGAGAGGGAGTTGGAGGGAGGGAGACAGATGAATAGACAGATGTGCCCTGGCTTTAGACTGTAGGGTGACATTTATGATACTAAAACTGGTTAGCCTTTAGCTTCTATTTTTGCCAGTGCCTGTATTAGACAATTGATCAGTCACCTAAGTATCATTGATTCTAAATCATAAACTAGGATTCTAACACACTCTGGTTTTCTGTATGACCAAAATGCACTTGTGAAGCCAACGTTCAAATCATCCAGTGTCTTCTTTTTGTGTTTGGTCACATGTTGTTTTCTTTCCTAACTTTTACTTTGTATTTAGGGTATAGCCCGTTAACTAACAGTGTTGTGACAGTTTCAAGTGAACACCAAGGGGAACGGTTCAGCCAAACACACACACGTGTCCTTTCTCCCCCAAACTCCCCTCCCATCGAGGCTGATACATAGCATGGACATCCATGTGCCGAACAGTGAGTCCTTGTCGATTCCTAACCAAAGCAGATGCTCGTTGCATCATCAGAGACTCTCTCAGAATGTTTCCCAGAGGTTAGTGAGGAGTTTCCTGGAAAACATTGAGCCCACCCTCTGTTGCCAGAGGAAGAATGTTTATATACGGGTGTTAGTTTTGAGAGAATTTGGTGTAATGGACCAGCTCGTACAGAGATGGAAATAGCTTGTCACCATCAACATTATCACCATTCCCCAGCAGGTTCCGCCTCCCCCGAATGTGCCCTGAGTCCTGACCACTGAACAGGCCAAGCTCGCTCTCAGCCCCAGTGCCTCCTCCCACAGGGCCGCGGCCCGCAGGAGACGGAGGGACTGACAGCTCGTTCCCTCCTCCCCCTACTCATGGGCATGGAAGAGCCCAGCTCCCTGCTCTGGTTGGAGGAGAAGGAAGGCCCAGCAGCAGCCCCGGAAGAAGCGCACAGGGGCCCCTCCACTCCCAGGAGCGCGGGCTCATCGTGCAGAGCCGAGGGGACACGGGGGCGGGAGGAGCCTCAGCTCTGGACACTGTGGAGCTTGGCTGCTGAACAGACTCAGGGACTGTCTGTTGACCATGGGATCTGAGGAACAGGAGAGATTTGGATGGACTGGGGTTAGCTGGGAGGGTTCCCCTGGTCTAAAGCACAGGCTGTGTCTCTCTGGGCTGAAAATATTAACTGCTGAGCTCTAGCTCCCACCAAAAGACGGTATAGGTTAGAGGTGTCCTGAGATGTAAGAGCTTCTTAGGCAGACAAGAGGAGATACTAGGAGGATGTGAACTGCCTTGTAGAGCCTGAACCACATGCCCAGCCTTCTGACCCCAGTTTGGGGAGGTAGCAGTTTCTTATGCATGTCCCTGGTGGCTCAGATGGTAAAGAATACACCTGTAATGTAGGAGACCTGGGTTCAATCTCTGAATTGAGAAGATCCCCTGGAGAAGGAAAGGACAACCCACTCCAGTATTCTTACCTGGAAAATCCCACGGACAAAGGAGCCTGGTGAGCTACAGTCCATGGGGTCGCAGGGACATGACTGAGAGACTAACACTCTTTCAGGTGAGGGCAGCTGGTTTGCTTGGGCCTGATCAGGGAGGGGCAGTGGTGAGTGTTGCTTCTGATGAGTGAAAGAGTCTTTGGGCCTAGAAAAGGAAACAGCAGTCTCAAAGGCCCTTGCTGAATCATCTAACTTCAAGGAAAACAAAAGCAAACTTTAGGTCCCGCCCTGATGCTCCAGGCTTGTTGCATCTACCTGGGACTTATCATTCCTTGTCCAGAGGATTTATCACCCCCTGCCCAACTGCAAATGCCATCTCAACTAAAGAATACCCAAAACATTCCGCCTGACTAATGTTTCCCTTATCGCATCCACAAACCTCCCTTTAAATAGGAAGCCTCCGAAAGATGGCGGAGGAATAGGATGGGAAGACCACTTTCTCCCTCACAAATTCCTCAAAGGAACATTTCAACGCTGAGTAAACACCACAAAACAACTTCTGTAGGCTGGCAGAGGACATCAGGCAACCAGAAAAGCAGACCATTGTCTTCAAAAACAGTGAACCTCTCTGAGTGTCCCACAATGTGGAGAAACTTTTCATCCTTAACCTAGATGTTTTATCATTGGTGCTGTATAGATGGAGAAGTCTAGAGGCTACGGTAAAAATAAAACTGAAAACCAGAAGCAGGAGGCTTAAGTCCAAAGCCTGAAAACATTAGAGAACTCTTGATTTCAGGGAACATTAAGTAATAGGAGCTCGTCAAATGCCTCCATACCTACACTGAAACCAAGCTCCACCCAAGGGCCAACAAGTTCCAGAACAAGACATACCACGCAAATTCTCCAGCAACACAGGAACACTCCCCTGAGCTTCAATATACAGGCAGCTCAAAGTTATTCCAAAACCTTTGACGTCTCATAACCCATTACTGGTCACTCCACTGCACTCCAGAGAGAAGTAACCCCGCTCCACCCACCAGAACTCCAACACAAGCCTCCCTAACCAGGAAACCTTGACAAGCCACTGATAGATCCCCACCCACAGTGAGGAAGCTCCATAATAAAGAGAACTCCACAAATTACCAGAATATAAAAAGGCCACCCAAACGCAGGAATATAACCAAGATGAAGAGACAGAGGAATACTTAGCAGGTAAAGGAACAGGAGAGTTGCCCACCTAACCAAACAAAAGAGGAAGAAGTAGGGAATCTACCTGAGAAAGAATTCTGAATTTTGATAGTGAAAATGATCCAAAATCTTGAAATCAAAATAGAATCACAGATAAATAGCCTAGAGACAAGGATTGAGAAGATGCAAGAAAGGTTTAACAAGGACCTAGAAGAAATAAAAAAGAGTCAATATATAATGAATAACAAAGTAAATGAGATCAGAAACACTCTGCAGGCAACAAATAGTAGAATAACGGAGGCAGAAGATAGGATTAGTGAAATAGAAGATAGAATGGTAGAAATAAATGAATCAGAGAGGAAACAAGAAAAACGAGTTAAAAGAAATGAGGACAATCTCAGAGACCTCCAGGACAATATGAAACGCTCCAACATTCGAATTATAGGAGTCCCAGAAAAAGAAGACGAAAAGAAAGACCATGAGAAAATCCTTGAGGAGATAATAGTTGAAAACTTCCCTAAAATGGGGAAGGAAATAATCACCCAAGTCCAAGAAACACAGAGAGTTCCAAATAGGATAAACCCAAAGCAGAACACCCCAAGACACATATTAATCAAATTAACAAAGATCAAACACAAAGAACAAATATTAAAAGCAGCAAGGGAAAAAAACTAATAACACACAAGGGGATTCCCATAAGGATTACAGCTGATCTTTCAATAGAAACTCTTCAGGCCAGGAGAGAATGGCAGAACATACTTAAAGTGATGAAAGAATACAACCTACAGCCCAGATTACTGTACCCAGCAAGGATCTCATTCAAATACGAAGGAGAAATCAAAAGCTTTACAGACAAGCAAAAGCTGAGAGAATTCAGCACCACCAAACCAGCTCTCCAACAAATTCTAAAGGTTGAAAACTTCCCTAAAATGGGGAAGAATAATCACCCAAGTCCAAGAAACACAGAGAGTTCCAAATAGGATAAACCAAAGCAGAACACCCCAAGACACATATTAATCAAATTAACAAAGATCAAACACAAAAGAACAAAATATTAAAAGCAGCAAGGGAAAAAACTAATAACACACAAGGGGATTCCCATAAGGATTACAGCTGATCTTTCAATAGAAACTCTTCAGGCCAGGAGAGAAT
>NW_017195899.1:0-8726 GCF_001704415.2 Capra hircus
TGGGACAGCCCTGTGGGAAAGCCTCGTGGGAAAGCCTCGGGGAAAGCCTCGAGGGAATGCAACAGATCCCTTTTTCCACGCGAAGGGAAGCGTTAGACTGCTGCCTACAGCTCGGGAGGAAAGTGCACTTGCATGCCCCACTCATTACGAGGACTGACTCCCCTGGGGAGACTCCAGAATACCCCAAGATCCATGTCAGCACTGGAGGAATCCTCAGGTTCTGGCACGACTCCACACAAGGTCTTTTTTCCACGGGAGAGGAATCCCGAGAGGACCCAGAGTAACTCGCAAGGAAATGGCCTTTCCGAGGCCACCAAAGCGTGTCCCTGAGGTCCCCGTCGTAAGTCGAGTGCACCTGCCGCAACTCGAGAAAATCCAGGAGGTTCTACCCTCCAGGCGAAATGAGGCCCATTTCCACTGAGGCATCTCGAAGCTAATCACACCTAAATCTGGAAATTCCAAAGGGTCCTTCACACCCTTACTGCAAATCAAGAAGTTCCCTGACATACCCATCTCCACTCGAGAGGAAGCATGAGAGTCCCGACCACATCCAGAGGAGCCCCGTTTCCACCTCCTAGCTCAAGAGGAGTGATCCTTTCCCTGAGTGCTCGGGAAAGAATTCCCGGCGTTCCTGTCGCATCTCAAGAGGAGGCGCTCTCCACAGGAAAGGCGAGAGGAACTCCAGGGTCATGCCACCATTCCTAAAGTCCGCCAGATGTCTCAGTCCATTCCAGGGAAACCTGTTTTCCCTGCACTGTTTTGACTTTCGAGCCAAGGATCGACTCACACCACGGTGGCACGTTGGGACAGCCCTGCAGCCTCGGGAAAGCCTCGTGGGAAAGCCTCGAGGGAATGCCACAGATCCCTTGTTCCACTCGAAGGGAAGCGTGACACTGCTGCCTACATCTCGGGAGGAAAGCGCCAGTGCATGCCCCACCCGAGACGAGGACTGACTCCCCTGGGGAGACACCAGAAGTACCCCAAGATCCATGTCAGCACTGGAGAGGAATTCTCAGGTTCCGGTACCGACTCCACTCCAGGTCTAAGGCCCCGGCATCGACGGGAGAGGAATCCCGAGAGGCCCCAAGCAACTCGCATGGGTACTGGCCTTTTCTGAGGCCACCAGAACAGGTCCCTGATGTCCCGTGGTAAGTCTAGAGCACCTGCCGCAACTCGAGAAAATCCAGGAGGTTCTCCCCTCCAGGCGAGATGAGGCCCATTTCCGCTGAGGCGTCTCTAGGCTAAGCACACCTAACATCTGGAACTTCCAAAGGGTCCATCACACCCTTGCTGCAACTCAAGAAGTTCCCCGACATACTCGTCTCCACTCGAGAGGAAGCACGAGAGTCCCGCCCACATCCAGAGGAGCCCCGTTTCCGCCTCCTAGCTCGAGAGGAGGGATCCTTTCCCTGCGTGCTCTGGAAAGAATTCCCGGCGTTCCTGTCGCCGCTCAAGAGGAGGCGCTCTCCACAGGAAAGGCGAGAGGAACTCCAGGGTCGTGCCACCATTCCTAGAGTCCCCCAGATGTCTCAGTCCATTCCTGGGAAACCTGACTTCCACCACTGCCTCCACTTTCAAGCGAGGACCGACTCACACCACGGTGGCACGTGGGACAGCCTTGTGGAAAGTCTCGTGGGAAAGCCTCGTGGGAAGCCTCGAGGGAAAGCCCCTGATCCCTTGATCCACGCGAAGGGAAGCACGACACTGCTGCTACAGCTTGGGAGGAAAGCGCACGTGCATGCTCCACTCGAGACGAGGACTGACTCCCCTGGGAGACTCCAGAAGTACCCCAAATCCATGTCAGCATTGGAGAGGAATCCTCAGATTCCGGCATCGACTCCACACAAGGTCTTAGGCCCTGGCATCGACAGGAGAGCAATCCCGAGAGGCCCCCGAGCAACTCGCATGGGGACTGGCCTTTCCTGAGGCCACCAGAGCGGGTCCCTGAGGTCCCCGTCGTAATGAGAGAACACCTGCACCAACTCGAGAAAATGCAGGAGGTTCTCCCTCCAGGGGAGATGAGGCCCATTTCCTCTGAGGCGTCCCCAGGCTAATCACACCTAACCTCTGGAACTTCCAAAGGGGCCTTCACACCCTTGCTACAACTCAAGAAGTTCCCCGACATACCCGTCTCCACTCAAGAGGAAGGACGAGAGTCCCGCCCAATCCAGAGGAGCCGCGTTTCCGCCTCCTAGCTCGAGAAGAGGGATGCTTTTCCTGCGTCATCGGGAAAGAATTCCCGGCGTTTCCGTCGCAACTCAAGAGGAGGCGCTCTCAACAGGAAAGGCGACAGGAACTCCAGGGTCATGCCACCATTCCCAGAGTCCCCCAGATGTCTCAGTCTATTCCAGGGAAACCTGTTTTCCCTGCACTGCCTCGACTTTCAAGCCGAGGATCGACTCACACCATGGTGGCACGTGGACAGCCCTGTGGAAAAGCCTCGTGGGAAAGCCTCATGGGAAAGCCTCGAGGGAAAGCCACATGTCCCTTGATCCAAGCGAAGGGAATCGTGACACTGCTGCTACAGCTCGGGAGGAAAGCGCACTTGCATGCCCACACTCGAGACCAGGACTGACTCCCCTGGGAGACTACAGAAGTACCCCAAGATCCATGTCAGCCCTGGAGAGGAATTCTTAGGTTCCGGCACCGACTCCACACAGGGTCTTAGGCCCCGGACTGACGGGAGAGGAATCCCGAGAGTTCCCTTGCAACTTGCATGGGGACTGGCCTTTCCTGAGGCCACCAGAGCGGGTCCCTGAGGGCCCCGTCGTAGGTCGAGAGCACCTGCCGCAACTGAGAAAATCCAGGAGGTTCTCCCCTCCAGGCGAGATGAGGACCATTTCCGCTGAGGTGTCTCAAAGCTAATCACACCTAAACTCTGGACCTTACAAAGGATCCTTCACACCCTTGCTGCAACTCAAGAAGATCCCCAACATATCCGGCTCCACTCGAGAGGAAGCACGAGAGTCCCGCCCACATTCAGAGGAGCCCCGATTCCCCCTCCTAGCTCAAGAGGAGGGATCCTTTCCCTCAGTGATCGGGAAAGAGTTCCCAGTGTTCCCGGCGCATCTCAAGAGGAGGCGATCTCCACAGGAAAGGCGAGAGGAACTCCAGGGTCTTGCCACCATTCCCAGAGTCCCCCAGATGTCTCAGTCCATTCCAGGGAAACCTGTTTTCCCTGCCCTGCCTCGACTTTCAAGCCGATAATCGACTCACACCACGGTGGCACGTGGGACAGCCCTGTGGGAAAGCTTCTTGGGAAAGCCTCATGGGAAAGCCTCGAGGGAAAGCCACAGATCACTTAATCCACTCGACGGGAAGCCTGACACTGCTGCTAAAGCTCGGGAGGAAAGCGCACGTGTACCCCCAACTCGAGTCGCGGACTGACTCCGCTGGGGACACTCCAGAAGTACCCCAAGATCCATGTCAGCACTGGAGAGGAATCCTCAGGTTCCGGCCCAGACTCCACACAAGGTCTTAGGCCACGGAATCGACGGGAGAGGAATCCCGAGAGGCCCCGAGCAACTCGCTTGGGGACTGGCCTTTCCTGAGGCCACCAGAGCAGGTCCCTGATGTCCCCGTCGTAAGTCGAGATCACCTGCCGCAACTCGAGAAAATCCAGGAGGTTCTCCCCTCCAGGCAAGAAGAGGCCCATTTCCGCTGAGGCGTCTCGAGGTTAATCACACCTAACCTCTGGAACTTCCAAAGGGTCCTTCACACCCTTTCTGCATCTCAAGAAGTTCCCCGACATACCCGTCTCCACTCGAGAGGAAGTACGAGTGTCCCGCCCTCATCCAGAGGATCCCCATTTACACCTCCTAGCTCGAGAGAAGGGATCCTTTCCCTGCGTGTTCGTGAAAAAATTCTCGGTGTTTCCGTCGCAGCTCAAGAGGATGCGCTCTCCACAGGAAAGGCGAGAGGAACTCCAGTGTCGGGCCACCATTCCCAGAGACCCCCAGATGTCTCAGTCCATTCCAGGGAAACCTGTTTTCCCGCACTGCCTCGACTTTCATGCCGAGGAACGACTCACACTACGGTGGCACGTGGTACAAACCTATGAGAAGCCTCGTGGGAAAGCCTTGAGGGATAGCCACAGATCCCTTGATCCACGGGAAGGGAAACGTGAATCTGCTGCTTCAGCTCGGGAGGAAATCGCACGTACATGCCCCACTCGAGACGACGAAAGACTCCCCTGGGGAGACTCCAGAAGTAGCCCAAGATCCATGTCAGCACTGGAGAGGAATCCTCAGGTTCCGGCACCTACTCCACACAAGGACTTAGGCCCCGGCATCGACGGGAGTGGAGTCCCGAGAGGACCCCGAGAAACTCGCATGGATACTAACCTTTCCTGAGGCCACCAGAGCGGGTCCCTGAGGTCCCCATCGTAAGTCGAGAGCACCTGCCGCAACTAGAGAAAATCCAGGTGGTTTTCCCCTTAGGCGAGATGAGGCCCATTTCTGCTGAGGTGTCTCGAGGCTAATCACACCTAACCTCTGTAACTTCCAAAGAGTGATTCACACCCTTGCTGCAACTTAAGAAGTTCCCCGACATACCAGTCTCCACTTGAGAGGAAGCACGAGAGTACCGCTCACATCCAGAGTAACCCCGTTTCCGCCTCCTAGCTCGAGAGGAGGGATCATTTCCTTTCGTGGTCGGGAAAGAATACCCAGCGTTCCCGTCGCTTCTCAAGAGGAGGCGCTCTCCACAGGAAAGGCGAGAGGAACTCCAGGGTGTTGCCACCATTCCCAGAGTCCCCCAGATGTCTCAGTCCATTCCAGGGAAAACTGTTTTCCCTGCACTGCCTCGACTTACCAGCCAAGGATAGACTCACACCAAGGTGGCACGTGGGACAGCCCTGTGGGAAAGCCTCGTGGGAAACCCTCTTGGGAAAGCCTCGAGTGATAACCACAGATTCATTGATCCATGCGAAGGGAAGCGTGACACTGCTGCTACAGCTCGGGAGGAAAGCGCACGTGCATGCCCCCACTCGAGCCGAGGTCTGACGCCCCTGGGGAGACTCCAGAAGTCCCCGAAGATCCATGTAGGCACTGGAGAGGAATCCTCAGGTTGTGGCAGTAACTCCACACAAGGTCTTAGGCCCCGGCATCGACGGGAGTGGAATCCCGAAAAGCCACGAGCAACTTGCTTGGGATTCGCCTTTCATGAGGCCACCAGAGCGTGTCTCTGAGGTCCAAGTCGTAAGTCGAGAGCTCCAGCTGCAACTCGAGAAAATCCAGGAGGTTCTCTCCTCCAGGCGAGATGTGGCCCATATCCGATGAGGCGTCTCGAGGCTAATCATCAAGCATCTGGAACTAACAAAGGGGCCTTCAAACCCTAGCTGCAACTCAAGAAGTTCCCCGAAATACCCCTCTCCACTCGAGAGGAAGCACACGAGAGTCTTGCCCACATCCAGAGGAGCCCGTTTCCGCCTCATAGCTCGAGAGGAATGATCCTTTCCCTGCGTTATCCGGAAAGAATTCCCGGCGTTCCCCTCGCATCTCAAGAGGAGGCGCAACAACAGGAAAGGCGAGAGGAACTCCAGGGTCGTGCCACCATTCCCAGAGTCCCCCAGATGTCTCAGTCCATTCCAGGGAAACCTGTTTTCCCTACACTGCCTCGACTTTCAAGCCGAGCATCGACTCACTGCACGGTGGCACGTGGAACAGCCCTGTGTGAAAGCCTCGTGGGAAAGCCACAGATCCCTTGATCCACGCGAAGGGAAGCGTGACACTGCTGCTACAGCTCGGGAGGAAAGCGCACGTGCATGCACCCACTCGAGACGAGGACTGACTGCCCTGGGTAGATTCCAGAAGTACCCCAGACCCATGTCGGCAGTGGAGAAGAATCCTCAGGTTCCGGCACCGATTCCACACAAGGTCTTAGGCCCCGCATCGACGGGAGAGGAATCCCGAGAGGCCCCCGAGCAACTTGCATGGGGACTGGCCTTTCCTGAGGCCACCAGAGCGGATCCCTGAGGTCCCCGTCGTAAGTCGAGAGCACCTGCCGCAACTCAGAAGAAAATCCAGGAGGTTCTCCCCTCCAGGCGAGATGAGGCCCATTTTCTGCTGAGGCGTGTCGAGGCTAATCACACATAACCTCTGGAACATCCAAAGGTCCTTCACACCCTTGCTGCAACTCAAGAAGTTCCCCAACATACCCGTCTCCACTCAAGAGGAATCCGAGAGTCCCGCCAATATCCAGTGTGGCCCCCGTTTCCGCCTGCTAGCTCGAGAGGAGGGATACTTTCTCTGCGTGTCAGGAAAGAATTCCCGGCATTCCCGTCGCATCTCAAGAGGAGGCGCTCTCCACAGGAAAGGCGAGAGGAACTCCAGGGTCGTGCCACCATTCCCTGAGTCCCCCAGATGTCTCATCCATTCCAGGGAAAACTGTTTTCCCTTCACTGCCTCGATTTTAAGCGAGGATCGACTCACACCACCGTGGCACGTGGGGAAAGCCCTGTGGGAAAGCCTCGTGGGAAAGCCTCGTGGGAAAGTCCTAGAGGGAAAGCCACAGATCCCTTGATCCACGAAAAGGGAAGCGTGACACTGCTGCTACAGCTCGGGAGGAAAGCACACGTGCATGCCCCCAATCGAGACGAGGACTTACGCCTCTGGGGAGACTCCAGAAGTCCCCGAAGATCCATGTCGGCACTGGAGAGGAATCCTCAGGTTCCGGCACTGACTCCACACAAGGTCTTAGGCCCCGGCATCGACGGGAGAGGAATCCCCAGAGGCCCCCGAGCAACTCGCATGGGACTGGCCTTTCCTGAGGCCACCAGAGTGAGTCCCTGAGGTCCCCGTCGAAAGACGAGAGCACCTGCCGCAACTCGAGAAAATCCATGAGGTTCTCCCCTCCAGGCGACATGAGGCCCATTTCCGCTGAGGTATCTCGAGGCTAATCACACCTTACCTCTGGAACTTCCAAAGGGTCCTTCACACCTTGCTGCAACTCAAGAAGTTCCCCGACATACCCGTCTCCACTCGAGAGGAAGCAGGAAAGTGCCGCCCACATTAAGAGGAGCCACGTTTCCGCCTCCTACCTCGAGAGGTTTGATCCCTTCCCTGCGTGGGGGAAAGAATTCGCGGCGTTCCCGTCACATCTCAAGAGGAGGCGCTCTCCAGAGGAAAAGCGAGAGGAACTCCATGTTCGTGCCACCATTGCCAGAGTCCCCCAGATGTCTCAGTCCATTCCAGGGAACCTGGTTTCCCTGCACTGCCTCGACTTTCAAGCCGAGGATCGACTCACACCACCGTGGCACGTGGGAAAGCCCTGTGGGAAAGCCTCATGGGAAAGCCTCATGGGAAAGTCTAGAGGGAAAGCCACAGATCCCTTGATCCACGAAAAGGGAAGCGTGACACTGCTGCTACAGCTCGGGAGGAAAGCGCACGTGCATGCCCCCACTCGAGACGAGGACTTACGCCTCTGGGGAGACAACAGAAGTCCCCGAAGATCCATGTCGGCACTGGAGAGGAATCCTCAGGTTCCGGCACTGACTCCACACAAGGTCTTAGGCCCCGGCATCGACGGGAGAGGAATCCCGAGAGGCCCCGAGCAACTCGCATGGGGACTGGCCTTTCCTGACCCACCAGAGTGGGTCCCTGAGGTCCCCGTCGTAAGTCGAGAGCACCTGCCGCAACTCGAGAAAATCCAGGAGGTTCTCCCCTCCAGGCGACATGAGGCCCATTTCTGCTGAGGTATCTCGAGGCTAATCACACCTTACCTCTGGAACTTCCAAAGGGTCCTTCACACCCTAGCTGCAACTCAAGAAGTTCCCCGACATACCCGTTTCTACTCGAGAGGAAGCACGAGAGTTCCCCGCACATCCAGAGGAGCCCCGTTTCCTCCTCCTAGTTCGAGAGGAGGGATCCTATACCTGCGTGGTCGGGAAAGAATTCCCGGCGTTCCCGTCGTATCTCAAATGGAGGCGCTCTCCACAGGAAAGGCGAGAGGAACTCCAGGGTCGTGCCATATTCCCAAAGTCCCCCAGATGTCTCAGTCCATTCCAGGGAAACCTGTTTTCCCTGCACTGCCTCGACTTTCAAGCCGAGGATCGACTCACACAACGGTGGCACGTGGGACATCCCTGTGGGAAAGCCTCGTGGGAAAGCCTCGAGGGAAAGCCACAGATCCCTTGATCCACGTGAAGGGAAGCCTGACACTGCTGCTAAAGCTCGGGAAGAAAGCGCACGTGCATGCCCCCACTCGAGACGACGACTGGCTCCCATGGGGAGACTCCAGAAGTAGCCCAAGAACCATGTCAGCACTGTAGAAGAATCCTCAGGTTCCGGCACCGAGTCCACACAAGGTCTTAGGACCGGGCATCGACGGGAAAGGAATCCCGAGAGGCCCTCGAGCAACTCGCATGGGGACTGGCCTTTCCTGAGGCCACCAGAGCGGGTCCCTGAGGTCCCCGTCTTAAGTCGAGAGCACCTGCCGCAACTGGAGAAAATCCAGGAGGTTTTCTCCTCCAGGCGAGATGAGGCCCATTTCCGCTGAGGCGTCAGGAGGCTAATCACACCTTACTTTTGGAACTTCCAAAGGGTCCTTCACACCCTTGCTGCAACTCAAGAAGTTCCCCGACATACCCGTCTCCACTTGAGATGAAACACAAGAGCCCCGCTCATATCCAGAGGATCCCCGTTACCGCTCCTAGGTCGAGAGGAGGGATCCTTTCCCTGCGTGGTGGAAAGAATTCCAGCGTTTTCAACGATAAACTGAAGGGAGGC
>NW_017195900.1:0-8725 GCF_001704415.2 Capra hircus
TTAGGCCCCGGCATCGACAGGAGAGGAATCCCGAGAGGCCCCGAGCAACTCGCATGGGGAATGGCCTTTCCTGAGGCCACCAGAGCATGTCCCTGAGGTCCCCGTCGTAAGTAGAGAGAAACTGCCGCAACTCGAGAAAATCCAGAAGGTTCTTCCCCTCCAGGCGAGTAGAGGCCCATTTCCAATGAGGCCTCTCGAGGCTAATCACACCTAACGTCTGGAACTTCCAAAGGGTACATCACCCACTTGTTGCAACTCAAGAAGTTCCCCGACATAACCGTCTCCACTTGAGTGAAAGCTCGAGACTCCCGCCGACATCCAGAGGAGCCCGTTTCCCCCTCCTAGCTCGAGAGGAGGGATCCTTTCCCTGCGTGTTCGGGGAAAGAATTCCCGGCGTTTCCGTCGATCTCAAGAGGAGGCGCTCTCCCAGGAAAGGCGAGAGGAATTCCAGGCTCGAGCCACCATACCAGAGTCCCACAGATGTCTCAGTCCATTCCAGGGAAACCAGTTTTCCCTGCACTGCCTCGACTTTCAAGCCGAGGATCGACTCACACCACGGTGGCACGTGGACAGCCCTGTGGGAAAGCCTCGTGGGAAAGCCTCCTGCAAAAACTCGATGAAAGCCACAGATTTCTTCATCCACGGGAAGGGAAGCATGACACTGCTGCTACAGCTCGGGAGGAAAGTGCACGTGCATGACCTAAGTCGAGACGAGGACTGAATCCCCGGTGGAGACTCCAGAAGTACCCAAGATCCATGTCAGGCACTGGAGAGGAATCTTCAGGTTCCGGCACCGTCTCCACACAACGTCTTAGGCCCCGGCATCGACGGGAGAGGAATACCGAGAGGCCCCCTAGCAACTCGCATGGGGACTGGCCTTTCCTGAGGCACCAGAGCGGTCCCTGAGGTCCTCGTCTTAAGTCAAGAGCACCTGTGGCAACTCGAGAAAATCAGGAGGTTCTACCCTCCAGGCGAGATGAAAGCCCATTTCCGCGGAGGCGTCTCGAGGCTAATCAACCTGGCCTCTGAATTTCCAAAGGGTCCTTCACACCCTTGCTGCAACTCAAGAAGTTTCCCGACGTACCCGTCTCCACTCGAGAGGAAGCACGAGAGTCCTGCCCACATCCAGAGAAGCCCCGTTTCCGCCTCATAGCTCGAGAGGTGGAATCCTTTCCCCTGTGTTGTCCCGGAAAGAAATTCCCGGTGTTCCGGTCGCATCTCAAGAGGAGGCGCTCTCCACAGGAAACACGAGGGATCTCCAGGGTCGTGACACCATTCCCTGAGTGCCACAGATTTCTCAGTCTATTCCAGGGAAACCTATTTTCCCTGCATTGCCTCGATTTTCAAGCCGAGGATCCACTCACACCACGGTGGCACGTGGGACAGCCCTGTGGGAAAGCCTCGTGGGAAAGCCTCGAGGAAAAGCCACAGATCCCTAGATCCACGCAAAGGGAAGTATGACAATGCTGCTACAGCTCCGGAGGAAAGCCCACGTGCATGGCCCCACTCGAGACGAGGACTGACTCCCCTGGGGAGACTCCAGAAGTTTCCAAAGACCATGTCAGCACTGGAGAGGAATCCTCAGGTTCCGGCACGGACTGCACACAAGATCTTAGGCCGAGGCATCGATGGGAGAGGAATTCCGAGAGGCCCCCGAGCAACTCGCATGGGGACTGGCCTTTCCTGAGGCCACCAGAGCGGGTCCCTGAGGTCCTCATCCTAAGTCGAGAGCACCTGCCGCAACTCGAGAAAATCCAGGAGGTTCTCCCCTCCAGGCGAGATGAGGCCCATTTCCGCAGAAGCGTCTCGAGGCAAATCACACCTAACCTCTGGAACTTCCAAAGGGTCCTTCAAACCCTTGCTGCAACTCAAGAAGTTCCCCCACATACCCGTCTCCACTCGAGAGGAAGCACGAGAGTCCCGCCACATCCAGAGGAGCCCCGTTTCCGCCTCCTAGCTCGAGAGGATGGATCCTTTCCCTGCGTGGTCGGGAAAGAATTCCCGGCGTTTCCGTCGCAACTCAAGAGGAGGCGCTCTCCACAGGAAAGGCAAGAGGAACTCCAGGGTCGTGCCACCATTCCCAGAGTCCCCCAGATGTCTCAGTCCATTCCAGGGAAACCTGTTTTCCCTGCACTGCCTCGACTTTCAAGCCGAGGATCGACTCTCACCACTGTGGCACGTGGGACATCCCTGTGGGAAAGCCCAGTGGGAAAGCCTCGAGGGAAAGCCACAGATCCCTTGATCCACGCGAAGGGAAGCGCGACACTGCTGCTACAGCTCGGGAGGAAAGCGCACGTGCATGCCTCCCTCAAGACGAGGACTGACTCCCCTGGGGAGACTCCAGAAGTACCCCAAGATCCATGTCAGCACTGGAGAGAAATCCTCAGGTTCCGGAACCGACTCCACACAAGGCCTTGGCCACAGCATCGACGGGAGAGGAATCCCGAGAGGCCACCGAGCAACTCGCATGGGTCTGGCCTTTCCTGAGGCCACCAGAGCGGGTCCCTGAGTTCCCCGTCCTAAGTCGAGAGCACATGCTTCAACTCGAGATAATACAGGAGGTTCTCCCCTCCAGGCGAGATGAGGCCCATTTCCGCTGAGGCGTCTCGAGTCTAAACACACCTAACCTCTGGAACTTTCAAAGGGTCCTTCACACCCTTGCTGCAACTCAAGAAGTTCCCCGACATACCCGTCTCCACTCGAGAGGAAGCACGAGAGTCCCGCCCACATCCAGAGGAGCCCCGTTTCCGCCTCCTAGCTCGAGAGAGGGATCCTTTCCCTACGTGGTCGGGAAAGAATTCCCGGCGTTCCTGTCACATCTCAAGAGGAGTCGGTCTCCACCGGAGAGGGGAGAGGAACTCCAGGATCGTGCCACCATTCCCAGAGTCCCCCAGGTGTCTCAGTCCATTCCAGGGAAACCTGTTTTCCCTGCACTGCCTCCACCTTCAAGCCGAGGATCGACTCACACCACGGTGGCACGTGGGACAGCCCTGTGGAAAGCCTCGTGGGAAAGCCTCGAGGGAAAGCCACAGATCCCTTGATCCACGCGAAGGGAATCGTGACTCTGCTGCTACAGCTCGAGAGGAAACCGCACGTTCATGCCCCACTCGAGACGAGGACTGACTCCCCTGGGGAGACTCCAGAAGTACCCCAAGATCCATGTCAGCACTGGAGAGGAATCCTCTGGTTCCGGCACCGACTCCACACAAGCTATTAGGCCCCGTCATCGACGTGAGAGGAATCCCGAGAGGCCCCCGAGCAACTCGCATGGGGACTGGCCTTTCCTGAGGCCACCAGAGCGGGTCCCTGAGGTCCCCGTCGTAAGTCGAGGGCACCTGCCGCAACTCGAGAAAATCCAGGAGGTTCTCCCCTCCAGGCGAGATGAGGCCCATTTCGGCTGAGGCGTCTCGAGGCTAATCACATCTAACATCTGGAACTTCCAAAGGGTCCTTCACACCCTTGCTGCAACTCAAGAAGTTCCCCGACATACCCGTCTCCACTCGAGAGGAAGCACCAGAGTCCCGCCCACATCCAGAGGAGCCCCGTTTCCGCCTCCTGGCTCGAGAGGAGGGATCCTTTCCCACCGTGGTCGGGAAAATATTCCCGGCGTTCCCGTTGCATCTCAAGAGGAGGCGCTCTCCACAGGAAAGGCGAGAGGAACTCCAGGGTCGTGCCACCATTCCCAGAGGCCGCTGGATGTCTCAGTCAATTAGAGGGAAAACTTTTTTCCCTGCACTGCCTCGACTTTCAAGCCGAGGATCGACTCACACCACGGTGGCACGTGGGACAGCCCTGTGGGAAAGCCTCGTGGGAAAGCCTTGAGGGAAAGACACAGATCCCTTGATCCACGCGAAGGGAAGCGCGACACTGCTGCTACAGCTCGGGAGGAAAGCACACGTGCATGCCCCACTCGAGACGAGGACTGACTCTCCTGGGGAGACTCCAGAAGTACCCCAAGATCAATGTCAGCCCTGGACAGGAATCCTCTGGTTCCGGCACCTACTCCACACAAGGTCTTAGGCCCCGGCATCGACGGGAGAGGAATCCCGAGAGGCCCCCAAGCAACTCGCATGCGGACTGGCCTTTCCTGAGGCCACCAAAGCGGGTCCCTGAGGTCCCCGTCGTAAGTTGAGAGCACCTTCCGCAATTCGAGAAAATCCAGGAGGTTTTCCCCTCCAGGCGAGATGAGGCCCATTTCCGCTGAGGCGTCTCGAGGCTAATCACACCTAACCTCTGGAACTTCCAAAGGGTCATTCACACCCTTGCTGCAACTCAAGAAGTTCCCCGACATACCCGTCTCCACTTGAGAGGAAACACGAGAGTCCCGCTCACATCCAGAGGAGCCCCGTTTCCGCCTCCTAGCTCGAGAGGAGGGATCCTTTCCTTGCGTCGTCGAGAAAGATTTCCCGGTGTTCCCGACGCATCTCAAGAGGTCGCGCTCTCCAGAGGAAAGGCGAGAGGAACTCCATGGTCGTGCCACCAATCCCAGAGTCCCCCAGATGTCTCAGTCCATTCCAGGGAGACCTGTTTTCCCTGTACTGCCTCGACTTTCAAGCCGAGGATCGACTAACAGCACGGAGGCACGTGGCACAGCCCTGTGGGAAAGCCTCGTGGGAAAGCCTTGTTGGAAAGCCTCGTGGGAAAGCCTCGAGGGAAAGCCACTGATCCCTTGATCCACAGCGACTGGAGCATGACACTGCTGCTACAGCTAGGGAGGAAAGCGCAGGTGCATGCCCCCACTCGAGACGAGGACTGACTCCCCCGGGGAGACTCCAGAAGTACCCCAAGATCCATGTCAGCACTGCAGAGGAAACCTCAGGTTCCGGCACTGACTCCACACAAGGTCTTAGGCCCCGGCATCGACGGGAGAGGAATCCCGAGAGGCCCCGAGCAATTCGCATGGGGAGTGGCCTTTTCTGAGGCCCCAGAGCGGGTCGTTGAGGTCCCCGTCGTAAGTCGAGAGCAACTGCCCTATCTCGAGAAAATCCAGGAGGTTCTCCCCTCCAGGCGAGATGAGGCCCATTTCTGCTGAGGCGTCTCGAGGCTAATCACACCTAATCTCTGGAACTTCCAAACGGTGCTTCACACCCTGGCTGCAACTCAAGATGTTCCCCTACATACCGTTTCCACTCGAGAGGAAGCACGAGAGTCCCGCCCACATCCAGAGGAGCCCCGTTTCTGCCTACTAGCTCGAGAGGAGGGATCCTTTCCCTGCGTCATCGGGAAAGAAATCCCGGCGTTCCCGTCGCATCTCAAGAGGAGGCGCTCTCCACAGGAAAGGCGAGAGGAACGCCAGGGTCGTGCCACCTTTCCCAGAGTCCCCAGATGTCTCAGTCCATTCCAGGGAAACCTGTTTTCCCTGCACTGCCTCGACATTCAAGCCGAGGATCGACTCACATCACGGTGGCACGTGGGACAATCATGTGGGAAAGCCTCGTGGAAAAGCCTCGTGTGAAAACTTCCAGGGAAAGCCACAAATCCCTTGATTCACGCGAAGGGAACCTGGCACTGCTGCTACAGCTCGGGAGGAAAGCGCACGTGCATGCCCCCACTCGGGACGAGGACTGACTCCCCTGGGGAGACTCCAGAAGTACCCCAAGGTCCATGTCAGCACTGGAGAGGAATCCTCAGGTTCCGGCACCGACTCCACACGAGGTCTTAGGCCCCGGCATCGACGGGAGAAAAATCCCGAAAGGCTCCCAACCAACTCGCATGGGGACTGGGCTTTCCTGAGGCCACCAGAGCGGGTCCCGGAGGTCCCCGTCGTAAGTCGAGAGCACCTGCTGCAACTCGAGAAAATCCTAGATGTTCTCCCCTCCAGGCGACAAGAGGCCCATTTCCCCTGAAGCGTCTCGAGGCTAATCACACCTAACCTCTGGAACTTCCAAAGGGTCCTTCACACCCTTGCTGCAAATCAAGAAGTTCCCTGACATACCCGTCTCCACTCGAGAGGAGTCACGAGAGTCCCGCTCACATCCAGAGGAGCCCCGTTTCCGCCTCCTAGCTCGAGAGGAGAGATCCTTTCCCTGCGTGGTCGGAAAAGAATTCCCGGCGTTCCCGTCGCATCTCAAGAGGAGGCGCCCTCCACAGGAAAGGCGAGAGGAACTCAAGGGTCGTGCCACCATTCCCAGAGTCCCCCAGATGTCTCAGTCCATTCCAGGGAAACATGTTTTCCCTGCACTGACTCGACTTTTAAGCCGAGGATGGACTCACACCACGGTGGCACGTGGGACAACCCTGTGGGAAAGCCTCGTGGGAAAGCCACAGATCCCTTGATCCACGCGAAGGGAAGCGTGACACTGCTGCTACAGCTCGGGAGGAAAGCGCACATGCATGCCCCCACACCAGACGAGGACTGACTCCCCTGGGGAGACTCCAGAAGTACCCCAAGATCCATGTCAGCACTGGAGAGGAATCCTCAGGTTCTGGCACCGACTCCACACAAGGTCTTATGCCGGTGTCCAGCCCCGGTGGATCCAGGGAATTCGAAGGGTGGACGGCGTTGGCGTGGAAAGACTTGTTTATTTATTAATGCAAGATTAGATTAGCAAACTATAGTGTAGTAAGAAGATTAAGTGGAGGAAGAGGGCTGAATAGCTTGGTTTACGCGGACGCCAATAAAATTCCAGACAAGGAATTTGCACCACCTACGTTGGGCCACCGGCGCCCGCTTGAATATCTAAGGGTGCCTCGCCTTAAGCTCCCTTTTGTGCGGGTCTTAACAGCCAGGCCAAGTAAGTAGACCTGGCGAGACTCCGCACTCCATGTGGAGATTCAGCCTGAAGTTATAGTAAAGAGCAGAGAGAAGGAAAGGTAGAGAAGAAGAAAGAGAGAGAAAGACACGGGGGGAGCCAGAGTCCCAGGAAACCAGGCTGAGAGACTAGTTCGAGAAGCTGGTCCGAGAAACTGGCCCCGGCCCCTGGCCTCCTCCTTTATTGTTCAGAAGGTCTTTTATACTTTTGATAATACATGAAGATCAATGGATAACCCCAAAATTATGTAGTGTTCCCAACCAGATTCTTTCTGTATATCATTTTGTATACAAAAGGTCTCAGGTGATTTACATTATCTTCTGGCCAAGAGGCTTGTTAACACTTTTTGGCTCTCTTCCTTAATGAATGTTAATTTTGTTTCCCCTGAAGTGTTTTTCTTTAATCTGCATCTCCTTAAAGCATTAAAGTTACATCTCTATAGAACAAAGGTGCAGTGGGTTATAACAAAGAAAGTACTTAACTCAAAGATCTAATGTTGCTAATACCAGGTCTACTACTTGTTTTTCACATACCAACTATATCTAAAAATAAAGGATATGAAAATTTGGCAGCAAGCATTGACCCAAAAAATGAAACTTTTAATCAATCCTATTCTAAAGATTCTGACTCCTCGGAAGCTCCTGCATTCCTAGGATGTTTTAAGCTTCCTGTGCCTCTTGCGGTCAGGAGGCCTCAAGCCCGAGTTGTTCGGGGTGCTTCTCCGGTATTCCTCTCCCGTCGTGCCGGGACCTAAGACCGGTGGTGTGAGGTCGGCTGCCCAGGAAACTTGAGATTCCTTACCAGTGTGAACACTCGCGTTTTTGGGTTACTTCTTGAGTCTCCCCAGGGCGAGTCAGTCCTCGTCTCGAATCTGGGCGATGGCACTGTGCATTTTCGCCTCTCGAGCCTGCTAGCAGCAGTGTCATGCCTTTCCTTTTCGGCCGTGGATTCAAGGGAGAATCTGTGGATTTCCCTCGAGGCTGCCCAGGAGGCTTTCTCACCAGGGCTGCCTTCCACTGCCACACGTGGCGTCGTGAGTCGTCCGCGGCTTGAAAGCCGAGGCCAGTGCAGGGAAACAGGTTTCCCTTGCATATGACCTGAGACATCTGCAGGGCTCTTGGGAATGGTGGCCACGACCCCTGGAGTTAATCTCGCCTTTCCTGCTGAGAGCGCCTCCTCTGAGACAGATGCGACGAAATGCCGGGAATTCCTCTCTCCCGGTATCCACCAGGGTGAAGGATCCCCTTCCTCTCCGAGCTAGGATGGCGGAAACGCGGGCTCCTCTGGATCGAGGGGCGCACTCTCGTGATTCCTCTCGAGTGGGGACGCGGCTATGTCGCGGAACTTCGTGCAGTTGCAGCAAGGGGGTGCAAAGACCCTTTTGTAAGTTCCAGAGGTTAGGGGTGATTTAGCCCCTCGCGAGATGCCTCCCAGTGGAACATGGGCCTCATCTCGCCTGGGGAGGCGGGGAGAACCTCCTGGATTTCCTCCGAGTTGTGGCAGAGTGCTTTACCTTACGACGCGGCGGACCCTCAGGTGACCCCGCCTCTGGTCGGCCTCAGGAAAGGCCCCAGTCCGCGATGCGAGTTGCCTCGGGGGCCTCTCGGATTCCTCCTCCCCGTCGATGCTGGGGCCTAAGCGCTGCCAGGAGGACAGTGTGCGCCGCAAGCCCTCCCCGCCCTGACAAGGTTATGAGGAAGGAAGCTGGACATACGCAAGCGTGCTTCAGGACTCCGGCGACTCCCCTCTGAATTGTTAAGCATGTACCCCAAACAAAAATCTGGCCGGTTCTCTTGTGCCCCTCCTGCTTTCCTTCACTCTTCCTGATACTTTTCTGTCGAAAAGTCAATCTCAAGGTGGCGTTAGTCATCTCCGCATTTTGAAAGAGTGTTTCACAATCCAAAAACCCTCGTGATGGCTTTCTATTTGTTGCCTGTAGGACTCGTACAGCTGCGCCTTGGTGATTGTTTGAG
>NW_017195901.1:0-8725 GCF_001704415.2 Capra hircus
CTGGAGCAGCCGTGAAGAGATACCCCACGCCCAAGGTAGAGAAACCCAAGTAAGATGGTAGGTGTTGCAAGAGGGCATCAGAGGGCAGACACACTGAAACCATACTCACAGAAAACTAGTCAATCTAATCACACTAGGACCACAGCCTTGTCTAACTCAATGAAACCAAGCCATGCCTGTGGGGGCAAACCAAGACGGGTGGGTCATGGTGGAGAGGTCTGACAGAATGTGGTCCACTGGAGAAGGGAATGGCAAACCACTTCAGTATTCTTGCCTTGAGAACCCCATGAACAGTATGAAAAGGCAAAATGATAGGATACTAAAAGAGGAACTCCCCAGGTCATAGGTGCCCAATATGCTACTGGAGATCAGTGGAGAAATAACTCCAGAAAGAATGAAGGGATGGAGCCAAAGCAAAAACAATACCCAGCTGTGGATGTGACTGGTGATAGAAGCAAGGTCTGATGCTGTAAAGAGCAATATTGCATAGGAACCTGGAATGTCAGGTCCATGAATCAAGGCAAATTGGAAGTGGTCAAACAAGGAGATGGCAAGAGTGAACGTCGACATTCTAGGAATCAGGAACTAAAATGGACTGGAATGGGTGAATTTAACTCAGATGACCATTATATCTACTACTGCGGGCAGGAATCCCTCAGAAGAAATGGAGTAGCCATCATGGTCAACAAAAGAGTCTGAAATGCAGTACTTGGATGCAATCTCAAAAAACGACAGAATGATCTCTGTTCATTTCCAAGGCAAACCATTCAATATCACAGTAATCCAAGTCTATGCCCCAACCAGTAATGCTGAAGAAGCTGAAGTTGAACGGTTTTATGAAGACCTACAAGACCTTTTAGAACTAACACCCAAAAAGATGTCCTTTTCATTATAGGGGACTGGAATGCAAAAGTAGGAAGTCAAGAAACACCTGGAGTAACAGGCAAATTTGGCCTTGGAATGGGAATGAAGCAGGGCAAAGACTAATAGAGTTTTGCCAAGAAAATGCACTGGTCATAGCAAACACCCTCTTCCAACAACACAAGAGAAGACTCTACACATGGACATCACCAGATGGTCAACACCGAAATCAGATTGATTATATTCTTTGCAGCCAAAGATGGAGAAAGCTCTATACAAAAACAAGACCAGGAGCTGACTGTGGCTCAGATCATGAACTCCTTATTGCCAAATTCAGACTTAAATTGAAGAAAGTAGGGAAAACCGCTAGACCATTCAGGTATGACCTAAATCAAATCCCTTACCAAGATCGCCCCTATACTAAGGGGGTATCAGGCCTTAAATCTATTTCTCACTTCCACTGTATAATCATAAGGGATTTGATTTAGGTCATACCTGAATGGTCTAGTGGTTTTCCCTACTTTCTTCAATTTAAGTCTGAATTTGGCAATAAGGAGTTCATGATCTGAGCCACAGTCAGCTCCTGGTCTTGTTTTTGACTGTATAGAGCTTCTCCATCTTTGGCTGCAAAGAATATAATCAATCTGATTTCGGTGTTGACCATCTGGTGATGTCCATGTGTAGAGTCTTCTCTTGTGTTGTTGGAAGAGGGTGTTTGCTATGACCAGTGCATTTTCTTTGGCAAAACTCTATTAGTCTTTGCCCTGCTTCATTCCCATTCCAAGGCCAAATTGCCTGTTACTCCAGGTGTTTCTTGACTTCCTACTTTTGCATTCCAGTCCCCTATAATGAAAAGGACATCTTTTTTGGGTGTTAGTTCTAAAAGGTCTTGTAGGTCTTCATAAAACCGTTCAACTTCAGCTTCTTCAGCATTACTGGTTGGGGCATAGACTTGGATTACTGTGATATTTGAATGGTTTGCCTTGGAAGATGAACAGAGATCATTCTGTTTTTTTGAGATTGCATCCAAGTACTGCATTTCAGACTCTTTTGTTGACCATGATGGCTACTCCATTTCTTCTGAGGGATTCCTGCCCAGTAGTAGATATAATGGTCATCTGAGTTAAATTCACCCATTCCAGTCCATTTTAGTTCTGATTCCTAGAATGTCGACGTTCACCCTTGCCATCTCCTGTTTGACCACTTCCAATTTGCCTTGATTCATGGACCTGACATTCCAGGTTCCTATGCAATATTGCTCTTTACAGCATCGGACCTTGCTTCTATCACCAGTCACATCCACAGCTGGGTATTGTTTTTGCTTTGGCTCCATCCCTTCATTCTTTCTGGAGTTATTTCTCCACTGATCTCCAGTAGCATATTGGGCACCTAATGACCTGGGAGTTCCTCTTTTAGTATCCTATCATTTTGCCTTTTCATACTGTTCATGGGGTTCTCAAGGCAAGAATACTGAAGTGGTTTGCCATTCCCTTCTCCAGTGGACCACATTCTGTCAGACCTCTCCACCATGACCCACCCGTCTTGGTTGCCCCCAGGCATGGCTTGTTTCATTGAGTTAGACAAGGCTGTGGTCCTAGTGTGATTAGATTGTTAGTTTTCTGTGAGCATGGTTTCAGTGTGTCTGCCCTCTGATGCCCTGTTGCAACACCTACCATCTTACTTGGGTTTCTCTTACCTTGGCGTGGGGTATCTCTTCACGGCTGCTCCAGGAAAGCACAGCCACTGCTCCTTACCTTGGACGAGGGGTATCTCCTTACTGCCGCCTTTCCTGACCTTCAACGTGGGATAGCTCCTCTAGGCCCTCCTGCACCCGCGCAGCCACTGCTCCTCATCCAACTCAGTAGGTCTTTCCATTACAGATAGCCTATGTTTTATCAATAGTCACTTTTAATTTTTTCTTCTTTTTCTCTTTTAAGATCTTGAAGATATTTTGCAATTTCACTATAATACATCTAGTAATTAATTTATTTTTTGTGTGTATCTTTCTTGGGATTTGTTGTTTTCCAGAAAATTGAGAATTAGTGTCTTTCATAAAAATCTGGGAAATTCCTAGCTCTTTGAAAATTTCCTCTCTCTCATTTTTTTTTTCCTTTCTGCTTTTGAAAGTCCTGTTAGATGTAGGGTTACTCCCTCTTATCGTATAGCTTTCTCTTATACCTCTCTCTCGGTTTCAGAATGAAAACCCTCTGCTAAATTTTGATTAATTTCTTCAGATGAATCATCTAGTTCACGAATTGTCTATGCTGCTTTGTCTAAAATGCTGGTTCACCAGTGCAGTGAGCTTTAAATTCAGAAAACATTTTCACTGCTAGAAGTCTATTTTGACAATGTCTCAGTATTTGCAATTATTTTTGTTCACTCACTGCACTGGTGAACCAGCATTTTAGACAAAGCAGCATAGACAATTCGTGAACTAGATGATTCATCTGAAGAATTAATCAAAATTCAGCAGAGAGTTTCATTCTGAAACCGAGAGAGAGGTATAAGAGAAAGCTATACAGTAAGAGGGCTCAACCTACATCTAACAGGACTTTCAAAAGCAGAAAGGAAAAAAAATGAGAGAGAGGAAATTTTCAAAGAGCTAAGAATCTCCCAGATTTTTATGAAAGACACTAATTCTCAATTTTCTGGAAACAACAAATCCCAAGAAAGATACACACAAAAAATAAATTAATTACTAGATGTATTATAGTGAAATTGCAAAATATCTTCAAGATCTTAAAAGAGAAAAAGAAGAAAAAATTAAAAAGTGACTATTGATACAATACAGGCTATCTGTAATGGAAAGACAATCAAACTGACAACAGACTTCAAATTAGTTTTAAAAATTCTGAGCCATCATCTCTTCAAATATGACTTCTTCCTTGTTTTCTTTCACCTCTTCCTTGGGGATTCCAGGGAAATGTGGGGTAAACTTCACTGTGTCTGCCATGTCTCTTACTCTTTCTTCTGTATTTTTTCACCCTTTGGACTTTCTGTACCTCATTCCAGATAATTTCTTTTATTTACCTTCCAGTTTACTAATTCTCTCTTCAGCCATGTATAACCTGCTATTAGATGCATGTATTGAATTTTTAATTTTAGTTACTCAGTTTTGCAGTCATAGGTTATTCCATATATCAAGTGTATATAATTTCTACTTCTACATTGAATTTCCATCTTTTTTAGCTCCTTAAACATGCTAAGTATAGCTATTTTTAATTCCTGCCTGATAGTTCTAAAATCTAAAACAGTAAGATTTAAAATGGTAGTTACTAGCTACATTTGGCTCCTGAGCACTTGAAATATGGCAAGTCTGATTTGGGATCCTGTAACTGTAAAATGCATGCTGGATTTTGAAGACTTGGTACAAAAAATGTCCAGTATCCATAAGAATTTTATATTGATTTTATATTATATTGATTACATGCTGAAATAGTTTGAAATAGCAATTTGGGTTAAATAAAAACTTGAGTTAAAATATACTAAGTTAAAATTTAAAAAAGTAACGTCGATTGTTTCATTTTGCTTTTTAATGTGGTTACTAGAAAATTTGAAATTACATGCATGATTCACATTTGTGGTTTGCATTCTAGTTCTATCAGAGCACTGATCTAGACCTTCTGTGTGTTTTCTGCTTCTGTTATCTTATCTACAAAGCATGAGGCACTTGGTTGCTGTAAATCAAGGAGTTAGATATTTTTGGCCATGCAGAACCTTTGAAGCTGGATTGCAGTCTGTCTGAGGACTGGTTTGCCTGCAGTTGACCTTTACTCCTAGATTGCAGTCCTTCAGCATCTCTACCCAAAGAGCAGGAAGCATACCAGGGTCCCTACCTTTGGCAGGCCCTGGACTTCAATATGTGTTTGCTCTACCCCGTGAAGTTGTCCAAAGCCTGCATAAGCCACCAAGAGAGAAATGTTGCTTCTAGGATTAAAAACTGCTGATGCCATTATTATATCAATACTGTTACAATTTGAAAGCTGCCAAGATTAGGACTGTAAAACTACTCAGGAAATCACCACAATCAGAAGTCACAACTGATTTTGTGAACTCCAGAACCACAATGTGCAGGCATGCAGGCGATGGTTTTCATGAATGGATGCCATGTGCCACAAGCCCTGCTCTCAATACTGCAAGGCCAGTAACCAGAGCCCAGCAGCTCTGCTACTACTCCTGCAGAAGCACCAAAAGTCTTCGCAACTGGGCTTGCCAGCAGGAGCAGCAGAAACTTGGCGTTTGTGCTCCAATTCGGTCAGGTTGGATTGAAAGTGAAAGTGATAGTGGGTTGCCATTCCCTTCTCCAGAGGATCTTCCCAACCCAGGGATCAAACCCAGGTCTCCTGCACTTTACCTTCTGAGCCACCAGGGAAGCCCGCATCTATGCAGACAATTTCTCTGAAGGCAGAAAGATCAGTTGTGACTTCAAGCTTGGTTTCTGGAATCATGCTGCCTGGTTTAAAACCTGTATTTTTGTGACCTGGAGTATTTCCCCATGCTCTCTCAAACTTCTAGTTCTCTGTCTGTAAAATAGGTATACTGATAGTACCTACTTTAAAACAATGTTGTGGAGGGACTTTCCCTGGCGGTCCAGAGGTTGAGACTTTACCTTCCAATGCAGGGGATGCAAGTTCAGTCCCTGGTTGTAAAGCTAAGATCCCATGTGCCTTGTGGCCAAAAATTCAAAATGTAAAACAGAAACAATATTGTAACAAATTCAATAAGAACTTTAAAAATGGTCTGCATGAAAATAGAGCTTAAAAAACTGCTGTGGGGCTCAAATAAAATAAGGCCTTTAATAGGGTCTCACAATAAGTACTTAGAAAATTTTAACTGTTCATCATAGGGATGACAAAGATCTAGTTGCTAACCCTCATTATATTGCCTTGGCAAGTCTCTTAAATTCTGAGTCCTGATCTCTTTGCTTTTCAGATGAGGGCCTTGTCTTACATGCTCTATAAGATGAGTTTCTGAGCTAAAAATCTCTAGATCCATGACTGGAGAAAGCAAAGCACTGAAAAAAGCTGTTAGCCTACTAAGGAATTAGGTTGGAGAGCCTGGCGTCTAGCTAGACATTGTAATTTTTAATTTCTTTTTCCACACAAAGTCTTATAATTTTAGTGCTAGATGCTAATTAAGAGAAATATGATGATGCAACTAACACCGGGAAGCATGTTTAAACAGGACTCCATGACTTCAGTTGCTAAAATAAAGAAAAGCACCAGAGGGCACCTGAGTTAAACAGTGAGATGGAACAGTTCAGCTCAGTTCAGTTCAGTAGCTCAGTCGTGTCCGACTCTGCGACCCCATGAACTGCAGCACACCAGGCCTCCCTGTCCATCACCAACTCCCGGAGTTCACTCACACTCGCGTCCATCGAGTCTGTGATGCCATCCAGCCATCTCATCCTTGGTCGTCCCCTTCTCCTCCTGCCCACAATCCCTCCCAGCATCAGAGTCTTTTCCAATGAGTCAACTCTTCAAATGAGGTGGCCAAAGTACTGTAGTTTCAGCTTTAGCATCATTCCTTCAAAGAACACCCAGAACTGATCTCCTTTAAAATGGACTGGTTGGATCTCCTTGCAGTCCAAGGGACTCTCAAAGTCTTCTTCAACACCACAGTTCAAAAGCATCAATTCTTCGGGCTCAGTTTTCTTTATAGTCCAACTCTCACATCCACACATGACCACTGGAAAAACCGTAGCTTTGACTAGATGGACCTTTGTTGGCAAAGTAATGTCTCTGCTTTTGAATATGCTGTCTAGGTTGGTCATAACTTTTCTTTCAAGGAGCAAGCATCTTTTAATTTCATGGCTGCCATCACCATCTGCAGTGATTTTGGAGCCCCCCAAAATAAAGTCCATCACTGTTTCCACTGTTTCCCCATCTATTTGCCATGAAGTGATGGGACTAGATGCCATGATCTTAGTTTTCTGAATGTTGAGCTCTAAGCCAACTTTTTCACTCTTGTCTTCAACTTTCATGAAGAGGTTCTTTAGTCCTTCATTTTCTGCCATAAGGGTGGTGTCATCTGCATATCTGAGGTGGAAAAAAGCTAAGGTAAACATTGGCAGTCCTTTAGAAGGTGAAAGAAAGTGAGAGCAAGAGGCCTGGTGGCGAAAGTAGTAGGATTTTAGTCTTTCATGAAAATCGTGTGAAAAATGTTGTTTAATTTTCATTTTCAGCTTTCCTGGACGTGCATGACAGTTAAGGTATAAGTATATAAGCTTTAAGTATAAAGCTTAAAGCGCCCCATTACTAAAAACAAACAGCAAAAAACAAAAGTCTTCATCTTTTGCTGGGGATTCTTATGCTATTTGGCTGTCTCTAGATGTCAGGCATTTGGTGAACTAGAAAATGTACTTGTTTTCAGCGTTTGTCAGCATTCCAGGCCTTTCCATGACTCAGGGGGAGGAACCCCAGGGGTAAACTCCCCTGGTGGCAGTCTACACATGGTGACTTTAGTCCTCAAGAAAAACAGAGGTTCAAAGAAAATCACACTAGACTATAATAAACCTGGGTGATGGATAAAGATGGGTACTGAAATATAACCGAAAAAGTAAGAAATATAATCCACTGAAATTGTACCACCTCAATGAACCATTTCTAACTCTCACAGAAAATGATGCTTTTTAAAAAATTAGAAATACAAGCAACTTCAGATTATGGCCTCATGAATGTTCAGTTCACAGAGCTCATAGATGATCATCCTATGTCTGTTACTGTGATAAGGGTTTATATTCTGGCCTATAGTCTTCCCCCCCCCCCCCCGCGTTTTAACATCAGTTCAAGGCAACAATAAAAAAAAGATCTTTATGCAAATGTCCTTTTATAATACAGTAAAACTGCC
This sequence comes from Capra hircus, assembly GCF_001704415.2. Lineage (NCBI taxonomy): Eukaryota > Metazoa > Chordata > Mammalia > Artiodactyla > Bovidae > Capra > Capra hircus. The sequence goes on from NW_017195901.1 coordinate 7,711, forward strand.
CTATGGTTCAGAAATAATGAAAAGCTGGGAAATAAAACCTCTCATAGAAAACAAAAGATTTCCATTAACTGCTGCCTTCCGTCTTTATCAAGGCACTACATGAGCAGAAAACTTGGGAAGTCTCACTAGCTGTAATTGTAGCTCTGACCCATGGACATTCAAAAAACTGATACCTATACAGTACACTAGCTACTTCCATGAAATGAAGGCTTAAATTCAATTAAAAAATCTTTTCGGTAACCAGGAACTATCAAAAGAAGCATGGATGCTTTCCATTAGGACTTGATAGTAGACTTACTTGAAAGTGAAAGTTGCTCAATCCTGTCCAACTCTTTGCGACCCCATGGACTATACATGGAATTCTCCAGTTCAGAATACTGGAGTGGGTAGCCATTCCCCTAGTGATTAATAAATGATGGGGTGATGTGTAGCATTTGAGCTGATTTTCTAGCTCTTGAGTGTTACTCTGCGCAACATGAGATATGCTCATTGGTTTTGCCTGGAGCAATCCTCCTTCAGGGAACACCTGAGTTCTGTGCCAGCCTGGAGTGGGTGCAAGTTGAGGGTCTGTCCTCTTGCAGAGCTGGTATAAGTGTAAAAAGTATTATTTTTAAGTTTACTTGTCAGTACTCGTATCAAACCGAGCATGACTCCACACCTTATTTGAAATCCAGGTTTTAGGACTTTGAGGGCTTCCCTTGTGGCTCAGCAGTAAAGGATCCACCTGCTAATGCAGGAGACTTGGGTTCCGTCCCTGGGTCAGGAGGATCCCCTGCAAAAGGAAATGGCAATCCACTCAAGCTCCTTGCCTGGGAAATCCCCATGGACAGAGAAGCCGGTGGTCTATAGTCCATGGGGTTGTAAAAGAGTCAGACACATATTATTGACTAAACAAGAACAACAAACAATAGGCCTTCAAAGTGTGGGGATGGAACTTAAGAGATAATTTTCTTTATCTCATACTGGGTACATGAAACGCGTTAGTACAATGCTGAATGACAACTGTTAAAAATCA
>NW_017195902.1:0-8724 GCF_001704415.2 Capra hircus
TCGATTTTCAAGCCGAGGATCGACTCACACCACGGTGGCACGTGGTACACAGCCCTGGTGAGAAAGCCTCGTGGGAAAAGCCTCGTGGGAAAGCCCTGATCCCTTGATCCACGAGAAGGAAGCGTGACACTGCTGCTACAGCTCGGCAGGAAAGTGCACGTGCATGCCCCCACTCGAGACGAGGACTGACTCCCCTTGGGAGACTCCAGAAGTACCAAATTCCATGTCAGCACTGGAGAGGAATCCTCAGGTTCCGGCACCGACTAGACACAAGGTCTTAGGCGCCGGCATCGACGGGAGAGAATTCCCGTGAGGCCTCCGAACAACTCGCATGGGGACTGGCTTTCCTGAGACCCAAGAGCGGGTCCCTGAGGTCCCCGTCTAAGTCGAGAGCACCCTAAGTCGAGAACACCTGCCGTAACTCGAGAAAATCCAGGAGGTTCTCCCCTCCAGGGGAGATGAGGCCCATTTCCGCTGAGGCGTCTGGAGGCTAATCACATCTCACATCTGGAACTTCCGAAGGGTCCTTCACACCGTTGCTGCAACTCAGGAAGTTGCCCGACATTCCCGTCTCCACTCGAGAGGAAGCACGAGAGTCCCGCCCAAATCCAGAGGAGCCCCGTTTCCGCCTCCTAGCTAGAGAGGAGGAATCCTTTCCCTGCATGGTCGGGAAAGAATTCCCGGCGTTCCCGTCGCATCTCAAGAGGAGGCGCTCTCCACAGGAAAGGCGAGAGGAACTCCAGGGTCGTGCCACCATTCCCAGAGTCCCCCAGATGTCTCAGTCCATTCCAGGGAAACCTCTTTTCCCTGCACTGCCTCGACGTTAAAGCCGAGGATCGACTCACACTACGGTGGCACGTGGGACAGCCCTGTGGGAAAGCTCGTGGGAAATCCTCGTGGGAAAGCCTCGAGAGAAAGCCACAGATCCCTTGATCTACGCGAAGGGAAGCGTGACACTGCTCTACAGCTTGGCAGGAAATCGCACATGCATGCCCCACTCGAGACGAGGACTGACTCCCCTGGGGAGACTCCAGAAGTACCCCAAGATCAATGTCAGCACTGGAGAGGAATCTTCAGGTTCCGGCACCGACTACACACAAGGTCTTAGGCCCGGCATCGACGGAGAGGAATCCGAGAGGCCCCCGAGCAACTCGCATGGGACTGGCCTTTCCTGAGGCCACCAGAGCGGGTCCCTGAGGTCCCCGTCTTAAGTCGAGAGCACATGCCGCAACTCCAGAAAATCCAGGAGGTTCTCCCCTCCAGGCGAATTGAGGCCCATTTCCAATGAGGCGTCTCGAGGCTATTCACACCTAACCTCTGAACTTCCAAAGGTCCTTCACACCCTTGCTGCAACTCAAGAAGTTCCGGCATAACAGTCTCCACTCGAGAGGAAGCACGAAAGTTCCGCCCACATCCAGAGGAGCCCCGTTTCCGCCTCCTAGCTCGAGAGGAGGGATTCTTTCACTGCGTGGTCGGGAAAGAATTCCCGGCCTTCCCGTCGCATCTCAAGAGGAGGTGCTCTCCACAGGAAAGGCGAGAGGAACTCCAGGGTCGTGCCACCATTCCAGAGTCCCCCAGATGTCTCAGTCCATTCCAGGGAAACCTGTTTTCTCCTGCACTGTCTCGACTTTCAAGCCAAGGATCGACTCACACCACAGTGGCACTTGGGACAGCCCTGTGGGAAAGCCTCGCGGGAAAGCCTCGAGGGAAAGCCACAGATTCCATGATCCACGCGAGGGAAGCGCGATACTGCTGCTACAGCTCGGGAGGAAAGCGCACTGCATTCCCCCTCTCGAGTCGAGGACTGACTCCCCTGGGGAGACTCCAGAAGTACCCAAGATCCATGTCAGCACTGGAGAGGAATCCTCAGGTTTCTGCACTGACTCCACGCAAGGTCTTAGGCCCCGGCGTCGACGGGAGAGGAATCCCGAGAGGCCCCGAGCAACTCGCATGGGGACTGGCCATTCCTGAGGCCACCAGAGCGGGTCCCTGAGGTCCCCGTCATAAGTAGAGAGCACCTGCCGCAACTCGAGAAAATCCAGGAGGTTCTCCCCTCCAGGCGAGATGAGCCCATTTCCACTGAGGCGTCTCGAGATTAATCACATCTAAACTCTGGAACATCCAAAGGGTCCTTCACACCCTTGCTGCAACTCAAGAAGTTCCCCGACATACCGTATCCACTCGAGAGGAAGCACGAGAGTTCTGCCCATATCCAGAGGAGCCCCGTTTGCGCCTACTAGCTCGAGAGGAGGGATCCTTTCCCTGCGTGTTCTGGAAAGAATTCCCGGCATTCCCTTCACATCTCAAGTGGAGGCCCTCTCCACAGTAAAGGCAAAAGGAACTCCAGGGTCGTGCCACCATTCCAGAGTCCCCCAGATGTCTCAGTCCATACCAGGGAAACTTAATTTTCCTGCACTGCCTCGAATTTCAAGCCGAGGATCGACTCACAAAACGGTGCACGTGGACAGCCCTGGGGAAAGCCTCGTGGGAAAGCCGTGGAAAGCCTCCTGGGAAAGCCTCGATGGAAAAGCCACATATCCATTGATCCACGCAAAGGGAAGCGCGCACTGCTGCCACAGCTCGGGAGGAAAACGAACGTGCATGCCCCACTCGAGACGAGGACTGACTCCCCTGGGAGACTCCAGAAGTACCCCAAGATCCATATCAGCATTGAGAAAATCCTCAGGTACCGGCACCGAATCCACACAAGATCTTAGGCCCCGGCATCGACGGGAGAGGAATCCTGAGAGGCCCGAGCAACTCTCATGGTGACTGGCCTTCCCTGAGGCCACCAGAGCGGGTCCCTGAGGTCCCCGACGTAAGTCGAGAGTACCTGCCGCAACTCGAGAAAATCCAGGAGGTTCTCCCAACAGGCGAGATGAGGCCCATTTCCCCTTAGGTGTCTCGAAGCTAATCACACCTTACCTCTGGAACTTCGAAAGGGACTTTCACACCCTTGCTGCAACTCAAGAAGTTCCCCGACATACCGTCTCCACTCGAGAGGAAGCACGAGTTCCGCCCACATCCAGAGGAGCCCCGTTTCCGCCTCCTAGCTCGAGAGGAGAGATCCTTTCCTGCGTGCTCGGGAAAGAATTCCAGCGTTCCGTCGCATCTCAAGAGGAGGCGCTCTCCTCAGGAAAGGCGAGAGGAACTCCAGGGTCGTGCCACCATTCCAGAGTCCCCCAGATGTCTCAGTCCATTCCAGGGAAACCTATTTTCCATGCACTGCCTCAACTTTCAAGCCGAGGATCGACTCACACCACGGTGGTACGTGGGACAGCCCTGTGGGAAAGCCTCATGTGAAAGCCTCGAGGGAAAGCCACAGATCCTTTGATCCACGCGAAGGGAAGCGCGACACTGCTGCTACAGCTCGGGAGGAAAAGCGCAGTGCATGCCCCTCTCGAGACGAGGACTGACTCCCCTGGGGAGACTCCAGAAGTACCCAAGATCCATGTCAGCACTGGAGAGAATCCTCAGGTTCCGGCACCGACTCCACACAAGGTCTTAGGCCCCGGCATCGACGGGAGAGGAATCACGAGAGGCCCCCGAGCAACTCGCATGGGACTGGCCTTTCCTGAGGCCACCAGAGCGGGTCCCTGAGGTCCCCGTCGTAAGTCGAGAGAACCTGCCGCAACTCGAGAAAATCCAGGAGGTTCTCCCCTCCAGCGAGATGAGGCCCATTTCCGCTGAGGTGTCTTGAGGCTAATCACACCTAAACTCTGGAACTTCCAAAGGGTCCTTCACACCCTTGCTGCAACTCAAGAAGTTCCCCGACATACCCGTTTCCACTCGAGAGGAAGCACGAGAGTTCCGCCCCACATCCAGAGGAGCCCCGTTTCTGCCTCCTAGCTTGAAAGGTGGGATCTTTTCCCTGCGTGTTCTGGAAAGAATTCCCGGCGTTCCGTCCCATCTCAAGAGAGGTGCTCTCCACAGGAAAGGCGAGAGGAACTCCAGGGTCCTGCCACCATTCCCAGAGTCCCAGATGTCTCAGTCCATTCCTGGGAATCCTGTTTTCCCTGCACTGCCTCGACTTTCAAGCCGAGGATCCTCACACCACGGTGGCACGTGGGACAGCCCTGTGGGAAAGCCTCGTGGGAAATCCTCGTGGAAAGCCTCGAGGAAAAGCCACAGATCCCTTGATCTACGCGAAGGGAAGCATGACACTGCCTCTACAGCTCGGCAGGAAAATCGCACATGCATGCCCCACTCGAGACGAGGACTGACTCCCCCTGGGGACTCCAGAAGTACCCCAAGATCAATGTCAGCACTGGAGAGGAATCTTCAGGTTCCGGCACCGACTACACACAAGGTCTTAGGCCCCGGCATCGACGGGAGAGGAATCCCGAGAGGCCCCCGAGCAACTCGCATGGGGACTGGCCTTTCCTGAGGCCACCAGAGCGGGTCCCTGAGGTCCCCGTCTTAAGTCGAGAGCACATGCCGCAACTCCAGAAAATCCAGGAGGTTCTCCCCTCCAGGCGAATGAGGCCCATTTCCAATGAGGCGTCTCGAGGCTATTCACACCTAACCTCTGGAACTTCCAAAGGGTCCTTCACACCCTTGCTGCAACTCAAGAAGTTCCCCGGCATACCCGTCTCCACTCGAGAGGAAGCACGAAAGTTCCGCCCACATCCAGAGGAGCCCCGTTTCCGCCTCCTAGCTCGAGAGGAGGGATCTTTCTGCGTGGTCGGGAAAGAATTCCCGGCCTTCCCGTCGCATCTCAAGAGCAGGTGCTCTCCACAGGAAAGGCGAGAGGAACTCCAGGGTCGTGCCACCATTCCAGAGTCCCCCAGATGTCTCAGTCCATCCAGGGAAACCTGTTTTCTCTGCACTGTCTCGACTTTCAAGCCGAGGATCGACTCACACCACGGTGGCACGTGGGACAGCCCTGTGGGAAGCCTCGTGGGAAAGCCTCGTGGGAAAAAAGCCTCGAGGGAAAGCCACAGATCCTTGATCCACACGAAGGGAAGCACGACACTGCTGCTACAGCTCCGGAGGAAAGCGCACGTGCATGCCCCCCACTCGAGACGAGGACTGACTCCCCTGTGGAGACTCCAGAAGTACCCAAGATCCATGTCAGCACTGGAGAGGAATCCTCAGGTTCCAGCACTGACTCCACACTAGGTCTTAGGCACCGGCATCGACGGAGAGGAATCCCGAGAGGCCCCTGAGCAACTCGCATGTTGACTGGCCTTTCCTGAGGCCACCAGAGCGGGTCCCTGAGGTCCCTTCGTAAGTCGAGAGCACCTGCCGCAACTCGAGAAAATCCAGGAGGTTCTCCCCTCCAGGCGAGATGAGGCCCATTTCCTGAGGCTTCTCGAGGCTAATCACACCTAACATCTGGAACTTCCAATGGGTCCTTCACAACCTTGCTGCAACTCAAGAAATTGCCCGACATACCCGTTTCCACTCAAGAGGAAGCACGAGAGTCCCGCCCACATACAGAGTTGCCCCGTTTCCGCCTCCTAGCTCGAGAGAGGGATCCTTTCCCTGCGTGGTCGGGAAAGAATTCCCGGCGTTCCGTCGCATCTCAAGCGGAGGCGCTCTCAAAGGAAAGGCGAGAGGAACTCCAGGGTCGTGCCACCATTCCCAGAGTCCCCGAGATGTCTCAGTCCATTCCAGGGAAACCTGTTTTCCCTGCACTGCCTCGACTTTCAATTCGAGGATCGACTCACACCACGGTGGCACGTGGGACAGTCCTGTGGGAAAGCCTCGTGGGAAACCTCATGGAAAGCCTCTGGGGATTGAGGAAAGCCACAGATCCCTTGATCCACGCGAAGGGAAGCGTGACACTGCTCCGACAGCTCGGGAGGAAAGCGCACGTGCATGCCCCCCGAGACGAGGACTGACTCCCCTGGGGAAACTCCAGAAGTACCTCAAGATCATGTCAGCACTGGAGAGGAATCCTCAGGTTCCGGATCCGAGTCCACAAAGGTCTTAGGCCCCGGCATCGACGGGAGAGGAATCCCGAGAGGCCCCCCTTCGCATGGGACTGGCCTTTCCTGAGGCCACCAGATCGGGTCCTGAGGTCCCCGTCGTAAGTGGAGAGCACCTGCCGCAACTCGAGAAAATCCAGGAGGTTCTCCCCTCCAGGGGAGATGAGGCCCATTTCCGCCGGCGTCTCGAGGCAAATCACACCTAACTCTGGAACTTCCAAAGGGTCCTTCACACCCTTGCTGCAACTCAAGAAGTTCCCCGACATACCCGTCTCCACTCGAGAGGAAGCACGAGAGTCCTGCCCACATCCAGAGGAGCCCCGTTTCGGCCTCCTAGCTCGAGAGGAGGGATCCTTTCCCTGCGTGGTCGGGAAAAAATTCCTGGCGTTCCCGTCGCATCTCAAGAGGAGGTGCTCTCCACAGAAAACGCGAGAGGAACTCCAGGGTCGTGCCACCTTTCCAGAGTCCCCCGGATGTCTCAGTCCATTCCAGGGAAACCTGTTTTCCATGCACTGCGCCTCCACTTTCAAGCCGAGGATCGACTCACACCACGGTGGCACGTGGGACAGCCCTGTGGGAACCTCGTGGGAAAGCCACAGATCACTTGATCCACGCGAAAGGGGAGCATGACACTGCTGCTACAGCTCGGAGGAAAGCGCAGGTGCATGCCCCAATCGCGACGAAGTCTGACTCCCTGGGGAGACTCCAGAAGTACCAAGATCCATGTCAGCACTGGAGAGGAATCCTCAGGTTCCGGCACCGACTCCACACAAGGTCTTATGCCGCGTCCAGCCCTTTGTATCCAGGGAATTCGAAGGGTGGACGGCGTTGGCGTGGAAAGACTTGTTTATTTATTAATGTAAGATTAATTAGGAAACTATAGTGTAGTAAGAAGATTAAGTGGAGGGGGCTGAATAGCTTGTTTACGGAAAGGCCAATAAAATTCCAGACAAGGAATTTGCACCACCTACGTTGGGCCACCCGGCCAGAATATCTAAAATGCCTCGCCTTAAGCTCCCTTTCGTGCGGGTCTTAACAGCCAGGGCAAGTAAGTAGACCTGGCGAGCCTCCGCACTCCAGGTGAGATTCAGCCTGAAGTTAAAGTAAAGAGCAGAGAGAAGGAAGGTGAGAAGAAGAAAGAGAGAGAGAAGACACGCGGGAGCCAGAGTCCAAGAACCAGGCTGAGAGACTAGTTCGAGAGCTGATCCGAGAAACTGGCCCCCGGCCCCTGGCCTCCTCCTTTATTGTTCAGAAGGCCTTTTATACTTTTGATAAAACATGGAGATCAATGGATAACACAAAATTATGTAGCGTTCACAACCCAGATTCTTTCTGTATATCATTTTGTATACAAAAGGTCTCAGGTGATTTACATTATCTTCTGGCCAAGAGGCTTGTTAACACTTTTTGGCTCTCTTCCTTAATGAATGTTAATTTTGTTTCCCCTGAAGTGTTTTTTCTTTAATCTGCATCTCCTTAAAGCATTAAATTTACATCTCTATAGAACAAAGGTGCAGTGGGTTATAACAAAGAAGGTACTTAACTCAAAGATCTAATGTTGCTAATACCAGGTCTACTACTTGTTTTTCTATATACCAACTTATCTAAAAATAAAGGATATGAAAATTTGGCAGCAAGCATTGACCCAAAAAATGAAACTTTTAATCCGTCCTATTCTAAAGATTTTGACTCCTCGAAAGCTCCTGCATTCCTAGGATGTTTTAAGCTTCCTGTGCTCCTGCGGTCAGGAGGCCTCAAACAATCACAAGCGCAGCTGTACGAGTCCTACAGGCAGGCTAGAAAGCCATCAGAGGGTTTTTGGATTGAAACACTCTTTCAAATGCAGAAGACTAACGCGCTGAATTGACTTTTTCCAGAAAAGGTCAGAAGAGTGAAAAAGCAGAGCACAAAAACCGGCAGATTTTTGTTGGGTACATGCATAAAAATTTCCAGAGGGGTCCCTGAAGTCTGAGCACGCCTTGCGTATGTCAGCTTCCTTCCTCATAAACTTGTCACGGGCGGGCTTGCCTCACACTGGCTCCCGGCAGTCTTAGGCCCGGCATCAACGGGAGAGGAATCCTGAGAGGCCCCGAGCAACTCGCATGCGGACTGGCCTTTCCTGAGGCCACCAGAGCGGTCCCTGAGGTCCCCGTCGTAAGTTGAGAGCACCTGCCGCAACTCGAGAAAATCCAGGAGGTTCTCCCCTCCAGGCGAGGTGAGGCCCATTTCCGCTGAGGCGTCTAGAGGCTAATATCACCTAACCCCTGGAACTTCCAAAGGGTCCTTCACACCCTTGCTGCAACTCAAAGAAGTTCCGCGACATACCCGTCTCCACTCGAGAGGAAGCACGAGAGTCCCGGCCTCATCCAGAGGAGCCCCGTTTCCGCCTCCTAGCTCTAGAGGAGGGATCCTTCCCTGCATGGTCGGGAAAGAATTCCCGGCGTTTTCCGTCGCATCTCAAGAGAAGCGCTCTCCACAGGAAAGGCGAGAGGAACTCCGGAGTCGTGCCACCATTCCCAGAGTCCCCCCAGATGTCTCAGTCCATTCCAGGGAAACCTGTTTCCCTGCACTGCGCGACTTTCAAGCCGAGGATTGACTCACACCAAGGTGGCAAGTGGGACAGCCCTGTGGGAAAGCCTCCTGGGCAAGCCTCGAGGGAGAGCCACAGATCCCTTGATCCACGCGAAAGGGAAGCGTGGGAAGCGTGACACTCCTGCTACAGCTCGAGAGAAATCGCACGTGCATGCCCCAATTCGAGACAAGGACTGACTCCCCTGGGGAGACTACAGAA